>NC_092775.1:6462611-6748667 GCF_047496795.1 Chiloscyllium punctatum
GTGATTTGGAAATTCAAATCTGTTTGCCGTTTCTTCCTGTCTCTACTGCAATGCTATTGGCACCTTCTAGTTTTAGAACATTTAGAATGATGCATTTGGTAAAGCAATATTTTTCCATATTTTCTAGATGCCAGTCACCTCAATCATCTGACACAATACCTAGGATAGAGCTTAGCTGAATCTATGTCTCATTAAAAGAGATGCATGTCTTGATAAGAGTGAAGGAGTCATTAGTCAATTTAGTTTACCCAAAGTGATTTATTTAATTACAGCTTGTCCCAACTTAAAAACGGACATTCTAATCTAATTTAAGTATTTGGGAGAAGCTGCAGCATTTGAATCATCAGTATTCTCCTTCATTTCCAGCTCCCTCAGCTGCAGCCAGACATGGAATCTTCCTTTTCAGTTGTTTCCGAGACATGGGCATCACTAACATGACCGCGTTGCAGTAACGGGTCTTCAGTTATGTGTGACTGCTGCCACAGCTGAATGGGCCAATTCGGAAGGCTTCAAGGGTCACGTGGTCTGGAAGGGAGTGGAGTCATAAACAAGACTTGGTCCAGAAAAGTGAGAATTTGCAGTTAGGTAGTCCCAGGGCACCTCAAAGCTCTCTGCTATTGGAAACACAGCTGATGTTATGCAAAAGTAAATATTGTGAAGGTTGGAAATCTGAACTAACAACGGGAAATGATGGAAATATTCAGCAGGTTTGACAGGATCCATAGAGAGGGAGAGAGAGAGATTGGTTGTGATGAGGGGTTACAGGCCTGAAACATTGAAACGGTCCCTGCCCACTGCTGCCTGAACTGTATGAACTGGAGCATTATGGGTAAACACTTGCTGTCACTAATCCTCTTGTACAGTGCAGTGATCTGAAAGGGCAATTTGTTGGAGGCTCCAACAAGCTCCAACCAATCTGATAAATTTCAAAGGATTTCAGTGGGGGGAAGACAGATCATCTTGGGATCTTGCAGGGTGAGGACGTAGATCCACAAGTCTCCTAACAGATTTAGTAATGATATAATTTGTGATCATGCTACAAACTATATCTTGCTTAAGTCAACGGCATCTTCTCATTAATATTCACTTATGTTGGCTTGCCTGCTAATATAAACCAAATAGATCCTTTAAACCCAGTCAGGGACAGGAGGTGATAACAGCCAGAAGCTGGGAGCAGTTTCCAATGTAATGTCTATACACTCATTCCCAAAATCAAACCTTCCAGCTCAGTGAGCAAACCTACATCCAGAACTCATTCCCACCCCAACATTCCCCTGCTCTACACACAGATGGTCATCTTTAATGAACTTTGCCTTAATTTTTACTTTTTTTCTAATCCATGATTGATGCCATCAATACAGACGCTATGGTATGGCAACTTATAAAACTTTTCACTCTTTTTTTTCATAAAAGTACAAGTGACAGTAAATTGCTATTCTGTTCTATCTCCTAGAAATTGAAAGAACTAAAAAAATTCCTTTTTGACCCCCCTCTCTCCCTCAGGCAATCAAAACCAGGCCAAGAGTGCTCACAGGGCTTCGAGTTATCTGTTGTGAAGGATATTCTGGTGGCTCAGTGGTAAGCTCACTGGATGGAGTGAAACATAAAGCCCACAGTTAACATTTTGCTTGAGGGGCATGGATTCAAATCTCATCACAGCCACTGATAAAATTGAACTGAAATGAATAAATCTGGAATAGACCACAAGACCAAAAGGTATTAGGGCAGAAGTTGGCCATTCCGAGTCTGCTCCGTCATTCAATGAGATCACAACTAATCCGATTCCTCAACTCCACTCTCCTGGCTTTGTCATAGCACTTAATTCCCTCACTGATGAAAAACCTGTCCATCTCAGTTGTGAATATACTCAATGTTCCAACCTCAACTGCTCTTTTACATAAAGAATTCCACAAATTCACTACACTCTGACAGGAGAAATTCCTTCTCATTTCTGTCCTAAATGTGGGACCCTTTACTCTGAGATTAGAGAGCGAGTCTCAATTCCATGGTCACCATCGCTATCATTGATTGTTGTACAAACCCATCATTGCCAGACCATACCAACACGACGGCTGGAGGAAGACCACTTCATCTTCCACCTAGGAACCCTCCAACCACAAGGGATGAACTCAGATTTCTCCAGTTTCCTCATTTCCCCTCCCCCCACCTTGTCTCAGTCCCAACCGTCGAACTCAGCACCACCATCCTAACCTGCAATCTTCTTCCTGACCTCTCCGCCCCCACCCCCACTCCGGCCTATCACCCTCACCTTAACCTCCTTCCACCTATCACATTTCCAACGCCCCTCCCCCAAGTCCCTCCTCCCTACTTTTATCTTAGCCTGCTTGGCACACTGTCCCCATTCCTGAAGAAGGGCTCATGCCCGAAACGTCGATTCTCCTGCTCCTTGAATGCTGCCTGACCTGCTGCGCTTTTCCAGCAACACATTTTCAGTACAAACCCATCTAGTTCACTGATGCTCTTCGGGGAGGGAAATCTGCTGTCCTCACTTGGTCTGGCCTACATGCACTTTCAAGCAGAGGAACAGAGGATCATAGGAATTGGAGTAGACCATTCAACCCCTCAAACCTGTTCCACCATTGAATGAGATCATGACTGACCTGTGGCCTACACCAAAAACCTGTTGTTGGCCCATATCCCTTAATACTTTTGCTTAACAGAAAAAAGACTACCTTGTACTCTACATTAAATATCAATTTAAAATTGAAATTGAGCTGCTCAGTTCAAGGGCAACTAGGGAGGAGCCAAAAATGCAGTGCCCATGACCCATGAAAGCATGAAGAAACTTAAACTTCTATCGGGAAAATGGGAGGAAGCTCGTTTCAACAATGAGATTCATTGCCACAATCACCTCCAATTCTTTTCAGCTTCAAGTAAATGACCTTCCACTGGTAAAAACAGAGACAGCCTGTGTCAGCAGCAGAATTTACAGATTAGCTTTTATCGATGACTTAGATCAGATAATGAATCACGTCTGAAATCTGGGGGTGAGAGTGAACAGTCACATCCTGGAGATAAATACAAGCTGTTGAAGTTTATGTGCTCTGGCTCGTCGTTATTTATCTTGCAATTGTTCCTTAGGAATTCATTCCAATGAAATTTCTTTCTGAAGCCAAAGCCTAAGATACACACTGAGAGCATCTTGGGACTTGACCCCTGACCAAATTAAACATTCTTGCCCAAAAAAGAAAAAAAAAACAAGAGTTCCAGCTCCAGTTGTGGGAGAACAGTCTTACAAAGTTTTGCACAGCACATTTATACTCTGCACTCTGCAAACAGAAGGTGAGAGAATGTGTCAGGCTTTCTGGCATGCCATGACACGTCAGAGATTTGATTGATGCAGCAAGTCAGGATGGCACAGTGGTTAGCACTGCTGCCTGATAGTGCCAGGGACCCAGGCTCAATACCACTGTTAGGTGACTGTCTGTGTGGCATTTGCAAATTCTCCCTGCGTCTGTGTAGGAGTGCTCTAGCTTTCCCCCACAGTCCAATGATATGCAAATAAGGTGGATTGGCCATGGGAAATTGCCCAAGAATGTGCAGGGTTACAGGGGTTGGTGGACTTGATGGGTCGAATGGTCTGCTTCCACACTGCAGCGATTCTATTTGCTAGAGGATTCAAGGTTTCAGGCTATAATGAGCAGCTAGGTTTGTAGAGATCTAATAGAATTTCACCAAGTCTACAGCACTGAAAGAGCTACAATAAACCCATGCTCGAAATCCCCTTTCTCCTCCTGATTCTGAGTGCCCGCTAACAACAATGATCTTTAGAAGTATATCCCTCTGTCTCTTTCCCCTCATGTGTTTATCTGTATTAAACCACTAATTTGGGGAAAAATGTTTCTCCTGAATTCTCTATTGGATTTATTCAAGACTACCATATAATGACGATCTCTCGGTTTGCTCTCTGAGTTGGTAAGAAAGAGGCTCTATACCAGTTTAATGTGACTTGTATACTTTGCAACTCTCTCACTCTAGAAATGAATCTCCGAGCAAGATTCTTAAACTGGTCTTGTGAACATATGTTGCCAATTTTAATGAATTGTGTCCAGTCGTCTATTGTTCTTCACCCTCGTTTAGAGTCATATCATCCACACAAAATATGTTCTAGTTCATTTTTAACTTTAACACCTCAAAATGATTGACAATGAAATCCCAAATTTCTCCTTTTTTTTTGCTGAAGAGCTCTCCTTTCTTCTCTTTGGAATCTTTCAGCATTTTTAATTGATCATTTTTCATTGATCTGTCAGGAGAGAAACACCAAACTGTTTGGCAAGAGGGGTTACCGCATTCAAATCAGATTCTGCCTTAACTCATCTGTCCATGAATTCAAAGTTTATGGGTGTCTTTAGGAAGGCCAACATCTATTGTCCACCTTGAGGTGGTGTGAGGACAATACACGTCAAAATCACACCAAAATTCCACAGTGATTGGAATGATCCGGAACAGAGAGTGAATAGTCAGAGACTTTTTTTCCCCAGGACAGAAATGTTTATCATGAGGGGGCAGATTTTAAGGTGATTGGAGGAAGGTTTAGGGGAGATGTCAGAGGTAGGTTCTTTACACAGAGAGTGCTGGGTCTATGGAATACACTGCCAACAGTCAGATACATTAGGGACATTTAAGTGACTCTTGGATAGGCATGGATGTTAGTAAAATGAAGAATATGTAGGTTAGTTTGATCTTAGAGTGGGAATAAAGATCGGCACAACATCGAGGGCTGAATGGGCCTGTACTGTGCTGTACTGATCTATGTTCAATGTTGCCTAAAAAGGTAGAGGACAGAGATTCAGTATTAATGTTCAAATGGGAATTAAATAAATACTCAAAAAGGAGATTCTGAAAGGTTAAGGTTTCAGAGGTAATAAGCTGGGACTAATTGGATAACTTTCAAAGAACCAGTACAGGCATGATGGACCGAATGGCCTCCCTTTGGGCTGTACATTTTAACTGCATTCTATCTCCAAATATGGCCAGTTCCTAATGGAAGTCATTGATGGTGACAGAAAGCAGGAACCCTGACTAATGCCTTCAGACCTTCAGCGATTAGCTCTCTTGTATATTACATCATTTACATCCTTGGACATCGCAAATAACTTCACATCCAGTTAACACTTTCAAATGTGACAGCCTGTTTGAAAGATGACACAAAAAGCAATGAGATATACAGCTGCAGGATAACAACGAAAGAACTTGCATTTCCATGGCACCTCTCAACGGAAGCTTGGTCACTGACGTACTGTAGGGGAATGAGTTTGCTCACAGCAAACTCCCACCAGTAGCATTAGGTGAAGAACCAGATCATTAAGTTTTTAAGATGTTACTTGAGGGATAAATATCGGCCACGACACCAGGAGAAAGCCTCTACCATTCTTTGAAATGATGCAGGGGAATCATTTGCATCCACTTGATGGGGCCGTGGCCCAACGTCTGACTCCAACTCCTATTACTTATGCTCTTGAGGGTTTAGCAGAGAGAATTCAAAGCCTGATACACCTGCTCCTGGCTAACCCAGGGCCTCTGCCTCTCTTGCCACTTACCTTTGCCCTGGGAGATGAGGGCAATGAGGTGGTGAACAGTCTGGAGGAGTTCAAGCTGCTGCTGTTGGAGGCCACTGTTGTTGCTGCTGGCAGAGAGCAGGCGTTTCTCTAGCTCCCTGATGGTGTTGACCTGGTGACCCACCAGCTGCTGGAGCAGCTCCTTCTCCTTCTTCATGGAGCTCAGCTCTGCTCGGTGTTTGGCCTCAATGTCGGAGACCTTCCTCTCTAAAAGACTGAAGAAGCCATTGCAATTCACATGGAGCAATAGAATTAAACAACACAGGAAAAGCTCTTCGGCCTGTCGGGTCTGTGCTGGCCTATCACCATTAATCCCACCTTGCAGCAAATCTCTTGTTCAAGCCAACCAGATCCCACTGCATTGTATTATTGACATGTATTTCACTTTAATGATGGGAAAGGCCGGGAATGTAAGTTTTACATCAAATATACATTTAGGATTAAAATGGAGATAGTCTTAATAAATGTAGAAACATTATTATTTATGTATGGATTGGGTAGAGAGCAATATTTGCTCTATACTGTACCATGAGCAGGTCAGATACAGTATAGCACAACTTGGGCACTGGATGATAACATGCTTTTTGCTGTTTAATGTTCCCGTTACACTGACCCCATTCAGAAAATCTCGAAGGTATTATTTTGTAATGCTGAGGAACCAACAAGCGTTTGCAGGTCTGTTACAAAGCCACAAAGACAGCCCAGAACAGCCTCAGTAATTTAGAAATTTTTTTTCACAGCAGAGAGCGGCGCGAGCTGGGCGGAAGTGAAGTTGGAGTGCAGAGCTGGTCAGGGAGGTAAGTGATTGATATTTAAGAACTTGGGTGTTTACTATAGGCCCCCCAATAGCAGCAGAGATGTGGAGAAACAGATTGGGAAACAGATTTTGGAAAGGTGTAGAAGCCACAGGGTAGTAGTCATGGGCGATTTCAACTTCCCAAATATTGATTGGAAGCTCTTTAGATCAAGTAGTTTGGACGGGGCAGTGTTTGTGCAATGTGTCCAGGAAGCTTTTCTAACTCAGGATGTAGATTGTCTGACCAGAGGGGAGGCCATATTGGATTTGGTACTTGGTAACGAACCGGGACAAGTGATGGGCTTGTTAGTAGGTGAACATTTTGGTGATGCTGACCACAATTCTGTGACTTTCACCTTGGTTATGGAGAGAGATAGGTGCGTGCAACAGGGTAGGTTTAACAATTGGGGGAAGGGTAAATACGATGCTGTAAGACAGGATCTGAGGAGCATAAGTTGGGAGTATAGGCTGTCAGGGAAGGATGTCATGGAAATGTGGAACTTTTTCAAGGAACAGATATGACGTGTCCTTGATATGTATGTACCTGTCAGGCAGGAAAGAGATGGTCGTGTGAGGGAACCTTGGTTGACGAGGGAGGTTGAATGTCTTGTAAAGAGGAAGAAGGAGGCTTACATAAGGTTGAGGAAACAAGGTTCAGTCAGAGCGTTGGAGGGATAGCCAGGAAGGAGCTGAAGAAAGGGATTAGGAGAGCTAAGAGAGGGCATGAAAAATCTTTGGCGGATAGGATCAAGGATAACCCCAAGGCATTTTATGCGTATGTGAGAAACCTGAGAATGACGAGAACGAGGGTAGGTCCGATCAAGGACAGTAGTGGGAGAATGTGTATTGAGTCGGAAGAGATAGGAGAGGTCTTGAATGAGTACTTTTCTTCAGTATTTACAAACGAGATGGACCGTATTGTTGAAGAGGAGAGTGTGAAATGGACTGGTAAGCTAGAAGAGATGTGTTGGACATTTTGAACAACTTGAGGATAGACAAGTCCCCCGAGCCTGACGGGATATATCCTAGGATTATGTGGGAAGCAAGAGAGGAAATTGCAGAGCCGTTGGCAATGATCTTTTCATCTTCACTGTCAATGGGGGTGGTACCAGGGGACTGGAGAGTGGTGAATGTTGTACCCCTGTTCAAAAAAGGGAATAGGGATAACCCCGGGAATTACAGGCCAGTTGGTCTTATTTCGGTGGTAGGCAAAGTAATGGAAAGGGTACTGAGGGATAGGATTTATGAGTATCTGGAAAGACACTGCTTGATTAGGGACAGTCAGCACAGATTTGTGAAGGGTAGGTCTTGCCTTACAAGTCTTATTGAATTCTTTGAGGAGGTGACCAAGCATGTGGATGAGGGTAGAGCAGTGGATGTAGTGTACATGGATTTTAGTAAGGCATTTGATAAGGTTCCCCATGGTAGGCTTATGCGGAAAGTCAGGAGGCATGGGATAGAGGGAAATTTGGCCAGTTGGATAGAAAACTGGCTAACCGGTCGAAGTCAGAGAGTAGTGGTAGCTGGTAAATATTCAGCCTGGAGCACAGTTACAAGTGGAGTTCCGCAGGGATCAGTTCTGGGTCCTCTGCTGTTTGTAATTTTTATTAATGACTTGGAAGAGGGAGTCGAAGGGTGGGTTAGTAAATTTGCAGACAATACGAAGATTGGTGGAGTTGTGGATAGTGAGGAGGGCTGTTGTCGGCTGCAAAGGGACTTAGATATGATGCAGAGCTGGGCTGAGGAGTGGCAGATGGAGTTCAACCCTGTCAAGGGTGAGGTTGTCCATTTTGGAAGGACAAATAAGAATGCGGAATACAGGGTTGACGGTAGGGTTCTTAGTAAGGTGGGGAGCAGAGGGATCTTGGGGTCTATGTTCATAGATCTTTGAAAGTTGCCACTCAGGTGGATAGAGCTTGTAAGAAGGCCTATGGTGTATTAGCATTCATTAGCAGAGGGATTGAATTCAAGAGTCGTGAGGTGATGTTGCAGCTGTACAGGACCTTGGTAAGGCCACATTTGGAGTACTGTGTGCAGTTCTGGTCGCCTCACTTTAGGAAAGATGTGGAAGCTTTGGAGAGGGTGCAGAGAAGATTTACCAGGATGTTGCCTAGAATGGAGAGTAGGTCGTACGAGGATAGGTTGAGAGTGCTAAGCCTTTTCTCATTGGAACGGCGAAAGATGGGGGTGACTTGATAGAGGTTTATAAGATGACCAGAGGAATACACAGAGTAGACAGTCAGAAACTTTTTCCCCGGGTACAACAGAGTGTTACAAGGGGACATAAATTTAAGGTGAAGGGTGGAAGGTATAGGGGGATGTCAGGGATAGGTTCTTTACCCAGAGAGTGGTGGGGGCATGGAATGCGCTGCCTGTGGGAGTGGCAGAGTCAGAATCATTGGCAACCTTTAAGCGGCAATTGGATAGTACATGGATGGGTGCTTAAGCTAGGACAAATGTTTGGCACAACATCGTGGGCCTAAGAGCCTGTTCTGTGCTGTATTGTTCTATGTTCTATGTTCTATGTTCTAACAATTACCAACAGATGAGGTAACACCATGTCCAGATCTTTTTTTAGAATGGAATAGAATCCCTGCAGTGTGGAAGCAGGCCATTCAGCCCATTGAGTCCACAACGTCCCTCCAAAGAGCATCCCACCCCACCACCCTATCCCTGTAAACCTATATTTCTCATGACTAATCCACCACCTAACTTGCATATCCCTGTACTCCAAGGACGATTTAGCATGGCCAACCCACTAATCTGCACACCTTTGGACTTGTTTGATTTGTTGATGAAGATGGTTCCAGTTGATCTCCTACACTGGTAAATGCATTAATGCAGCAAACGATGAGATCTTTCACTCAGACCCTGTGGGTGGAATCTTGTGGAGGGATTGGAAGCGTTGTGCACTGATTTTAAAAAACAGCTCATCAGAATTCCCAAGCCCAACTCGTTTCGATGTGAGTTAGAAAAACACCCTATTCCGAATGCTCATTAGAGCAGGGGAGGTGCTGTGACTGAACTGGCATGGAGTGAGCAAGCTCAGCTTTATTGTCTTTGGGGATGGTTTGTCTGGGTCAGGCTGTGATTAACATTATCTCGGAGGAAGGCCAAGTTACATGAAGCGTAGAACATGAAGGAGGGAGGGAGGTTGGAGTGTAGTGGGCACAGGTCAAGGAGGCTGACCAAGACAGGCAGGCACAGGGGGAAGGGAATGGAAGCTGGAGCCAGTGTGATCGGTTATAGCAGGTCATTCCTAAACCCGGAATGATGCTCCTGCCTTGCTTTTTTTAAGCCATTATACAGTAGGCACATCAAATAAATAGGAGAAAGTGAGGACTGCAGATGCTGGAGATCAGAGCTGAAAATGTGTTGCTGGAATTCCTGAAGGAGGGCTCATGCCCGAAACGTTGATTCTCCTGCTCCTTGGATGCTGCCTGACCTGCTGTGCTTTTCCAGCAACACATTTTTAGCTCACATCAAATAAATCCCAATTAGCCCAGATCGAAGGGCTCCTTTAATGGACACTGCAACAAAAATCAAACCTTTGAAATTTAAATGAACGGAATTCAATTTAAAATTCCCTTTTGCAGGTAAATAACACTGTCCAGCCCCTGGGCTGCCCATTGGCCAGGGAAAGGTTTGAGTGCGTGAGTGGATACCACTCCACGAACAGCTGGGAATGAGCGAGGGGTTAGCAGTCAGGTTGACTGGCCCTCTCCTGCCTACTTCTGGGAGCTAGCCAACGTTCCTAGACCCAGAAGCAGACCAAGAAGGGGACCCTTGAAATTGTTTGCTAACCCCACCTCTCCACCACCATCTGCCTCCTCCACCATCGTCTGCACCAGGTTTTCCGATATTGGGAACGTGAGGCTGGCATGCAAACAGCATTTGAGGAGCTGCTGACCCCCATCAGAGAGTGAGCCCCCCACTCCGCACCACCTCAGATTGGCAGGGAATGAGTATGGGTCAGGGGGCCCATTGAATGTAGCATTGGGACCAAAGCTCACTTTTGTAATGGGGTATTTCAGCTGCTCACCCTTCCCTGCCACAGGATGAGCCACACCTGAGCACGCATACTTAATGAGAAGGTAACCCTGTGAGGGACACTGACCCGTTGTTGGGAGGAAATGACACTCACATCCATGGCCCAATTTTGACTGTGCAAAGGAAGATCCCACTCCATTTGGGTCGGACTTTAGCCACTTATGATAATAGATTGTTGTCAGATTGTTAGAAACATTGACAAATGGAGCATGTTTCAGCCTCATATCAGATCAATAATTTAAATCATGACCCCTTGATCTTATCCCAGTAATAATTTGGCAGTGATTCCAGATAATCAGGTCAAACGGCTTGCTCCAGAACAATCACACGCTTAACTCCCTCATTAATCTTGCACTCCTCAACTTGATCCTTCCGGCTCTGCAGCAATTTAGGGTTTTAAATATGATGAGTGTTTATGCATGTTGAGATGATGGATGGGTTTTCATTCTCTCTCTGGAGTACCACTGACCAAAGTCAGGAGTTTTCATTAAAACCTATCTGCTGAACTACAGATTGAATTATTTTGACCCTCGCTTTTTGCAAGCCTGATTAGAGAATCATAGACTCATTGTCATACAGATTCAGGATTTTCACACCAAACAAGGCCAAGAGGATTTTGTGAGTTGGCAAGACAAGGCCACAATGTATTACAGATGTAGAAATTAGGTCAAATTCAAAAATAGACAACAGGAGGTGACCAAAGGAGACCTGATTCGAGCAAGCTCATACATAGAATTCTGACACACCAAGAGACACCCATCTCAAATGACAACAACCCTCCCACACACCCAACTCACGCCCACATCCACACACACCTACACACACGCACCCACACAAACACCCAGCACCACCCATCCACCCAACACATACACACACATACCCAGAACCACCCAACATACACCCACACACACCCAGAACCCCCAACACACACCCACACACACACACCAAGCAACCCCAATACACACCTACACACACACAACTAGCACCCCCAACACACACCCACATACACACACCCAGCAGCCCCCGACACATACCCACACACCCAGCACACCCCAAATATACACACACACACACCCAGCACACCCCAAATATACACACACACACACCCAGCACCACCCAACAATATCCACACACACACATGCACACACCCAGCACCACCCAACACACACCCACACACATACCCAGAACCCCCCAACACACACCTACACACACAACCCGCACCCTCAACACACACCCACATACACACACCCAGCAGCCCCTGACACATACCCACACACTCAGCACACCCCAACACACACACACACACACCCAGCACCCTGCAACAAGCACACACATACATATGCACACACACCCACACACCCAGCAGCCCACCAAACACACACACACAGCATCCCCAACACACACACAGACACCCAGCACCCCCCAACACTCACAGCTACACCCACACACCAAGCACTCCCCAACACACACTCTCTCTCTCTCACAGACACAAATACCATCCTCCAAAAGCACACACTCACATATACTGTATATGCACACACACACGCACACACAGGCCCCCAATACATGAGCGCATGCATACACACACATTCGTACGCACACATGCAAGCACGCACACACATGCACATACTCCTCAAACATGTCAAAACAATCCCAGGTTATCTGTTATGTTTGAGAAACATGCAGCTTGAAACCATTTACCACCCAGCAGGCTTTCTTCCCACAATGTACAGAGACCAGAACTGCCTCAGTGACCTGGTCCTAGAGCTTGCTAACATGGTCTGGCCCCTTGCACTACGTTTGAATTTGTTTGTGTTTGTTTAACTAATGGTTAATTTTGTTCACGGCGCCCTGAATGATATTTTTACTCCCTGAATGACGAATGATTTACAGGACATTATGACAAAATAATACAGGCGTGAGCTGCCACCTTGAGAGTGGGACCCAGGGACAGGGAGCTTTACTTTTTAAGCTCTGCTAACATCTGAAAGCCCCTCTCTGCACATTGTACTATAAGCAGGAAATCTCACCGGCAACATGAGCTCCAGCTATCCTCTGTGAATAGTTTAGTTTCCCAGGTAATGTTAACAAAGCCATATGTGTTGGGTTTCCAACCCTTCAGGATTGTCCTGTAGTCTTTAGAAACTGAAGAATAAACTGCAGGGTACCAATGCTAGCGATCGTACGCCGAAGACTGATTTCTATTTTACAAACTGGCTACACTAGTGGGACATCGGCAACAGACACATGGGAATGCCAAGACATATAGATTTCTCTGAAGTCACATATCCATCTTGATGCAGAATTATAATCGCTGTTCCTTCATCGTTGCTGGATCAAAATGGTGGATTTCCTAGCCAACAGTGCGCTGGACTGCAGCAAGAAAAAGGCTCACTACCCTATTCTCCAGGGTATTTAGGGATGGGCAATAAATGCTGGACTTGTCAGCACCACTAGCCATTAAAAATCACTAATACTCATAGAGTCATAGAGTCATACAGCACGGAAACAGACCCTTCAGTCCAACCCATCCTCGCCAATCAGACATCCCAATCTGATCTCATTGCTAGCATTTGGCCCATACCCTCCAAATCCTTCCTATTCATATACCCATCCAAATGCCTTTTAAATGTTGTAATTGTACCAGCCTCCACCACCTCCTCTGGCAGCTCATTCCATCCACACACCACCCTCCATGTGAAATGATTGCCCCTTTGGTCTTTTCTCCTCTCACCCTCAATCTCACTGGCAGGAAACACATTTGGGATGTTGTGGTCACAAAACTGGTTCTAGAGATGATTGTGCTCTTTTCCTCAAGGTGAACATACCCAAGCACAGCCCAGGATGGGTGAACATACCCAAGCACAGCCCAGGATGGGTGAACATACCCTAGCACAGCCCAGGATGGGTGAATATACCCAAGCACAGCCCAGGATGGGTGAACATACCAATCACAGCCCAGGATGGGTGAACATACCCAATCACAGCCCAGGATGGGTGAAACAGTAAGGTGGATTCTTTATATGAAGATAAGGCGATATCAGTATGGTCCGTATGGTCCACCTGGTTTCTATAGGAGTACTTAACTAGTCATGGGATTGCTACCTCGCATCCTATCATGTAGTTTAAGATATGACCTCTTAAAGGTACATCTCATCAGCTGGACATTTTCTTTACCTTGCGTTTCTGTTTCTTTAAGTTTGACTCTTGTTTTTAATTCTAACTATTTCATTCTAAGGTGATGCCAGTGAGTGGTGACTCTGTACACTTTTCATGGTACACCTGGACTCCTCTACTTGGGTACATGTGACAATCAAATCTAATCTAATCTCTCTAATCTAATCTGACCTAATCTAACAGGGATGAGGAATCTCAGTTACATTAACAGATTGGACAGAATGGGAGTGTTCACCTCAGAGAAGAGAATGTTGGGGTGAAATTTAATAGAAGTTTTCAAAATTATCAGTGAGCTGAATAGGGTGATTTGGGAGAAACTGTTCCCATTGATCGAAGAAACATATTGAAGGCAATTGGCAAAGTACTAATGATGATATGAGAAATCTTTTCATGCAGTAAATGATCGGGATGCACAGCCTGAGTGTGTGCTGGAGACAGGGACAACTGAAGCTTTCACAGTAGAATTGGATCATTATCTGAGAAAAGGAAAAAATGTGAAGGGCTATGGGGAGAAAACAAGGGAGTGGGAGTGCAACTGGGGTGGATAGTGCCTTTGGAAAGCCATTACACACAACATGGCCTCTTTCTGTGCTGTAACTGGGCTGTGATTCATGATTTTTTGTGAGAGGTATTAGAGAAATGTTAGTTCTTTCTCTCTACATCTGAGACTGGAGACAAACTCCTGGGTTTGTCCAATGGATATTATGATTGAATGGTTAGCTTGTGAGATATAGGCGGACTGTATTACCTCACTGGAAATGTCCTTCAGTGACATTCAAGATAAAGAAGCCTTTACTCTGTCTTTCAAAGACATTGCCCTTAATGGGCTTTCACATTCTCGAGCCTGAGCACAGCTCATCAATCCTGAACCTCTCAGTATAACAAAGGACTGGTCTTAAAATGAGGACATAGAGCGACTGCGAAGCAGTCAGGAATAGCAAGAGATGACCTTACCAGTTCCTCTCTTGTATTTTGCTGATCTCATTGGTTTGTAGCATCAGTTGTTTCTCCAGTTTGTTGGTGGAGAGGGAATTTTCCAACAGTTGAATTTCAATTCTTGATGTCTGGTTTAAAACCTGCAAAGAAAATCATACAGTTTGTGATTTAATTTCCTGCAGTGGGGTCACTGGGGCAACAAATTCTTACTCATTCTGTCACAGACTGTCTGTCCCCTGTCGTACAGGATGTAAATATTGTTGCAAAAATGCCAAAACATTTCATCTGACTGTCATCAGGACAAGTGCAAGAATGCCACATTTCAACCTGTCACAACAATGTTGGCCACAGGAGCAAATGGTGCTGATTGGTTGACAAGTCAATGCTCATTGACCAATGCGTTGTCATGAAGAAGGCAACAGGAAATCACAAGCAGCTCAAGTTTCCAAGTAATCCAAAAAGTGCACAAGGCTTGAACATAATTCTTCTGTTTAGAATAGAAGGTTTAAGTAACTGTACCTACATTGGGGAAGGAGTGACTTATAAAGAAACATAGAAGCATGGAAGATAGGAGGAGGTGTAGCCATTCAGCTCTTTGAGCCTGCTCCACTATTCAATAAAATCATGGATGCAGTCCCCTGTTCCCACTTTCTCCCTATGTTATTTGATCCCTTTTGTCCAAAGAGCTATATCTAACTCCTTCCTGAAAATATTTGATGCTTTGGCCTCAACCACTTTCTGTGGCCGAAAATCCCACTGGTTCCCCACACTCTGGGTGAGCAATTTCTCCTCGTCTGAGTCTTTAAAGGTTCTCGACTCCACGGTCATCAACAACATCCTGTGTTTACCCAACCTAGTCCTGTTCAAACTGTAGAGGTTTATATGAGATTGTCACAAGTCAAGAGTGTGAAAGAATACTCTCCGCTTACCTCAAAAGGTGGAGCTCCAACAACACTCAAGGAGCTCGACACCATCCAGGACAAAACAGCCCCCACTTGATTGGCACTACATCCACAAACAACCACTCCCTCCACCACTGATGCTCAGTAGCAGCAGTGTGTACCATCTACAGGATACACTGTAGAAATTCACCAAAGAACCTCAGACAGCACCTTCCAAGTCCACCACCACTTCCATCTAGAATGACAATGGCAGCAGATACATCATAGAATCACCTCATAGAATCCCCACAGTTTGGAAACAGGCCATTTTGCCAACAAGTCCACATTGAAACTTCATAGAATAATCCATCCAGACCCACTCCCCCCTACCCTATTACTGTACATTTACCCCATGACTAATACAACTAACCTAAACATCCCCAAACACCATCCGCAATTTAGCATGTCCAATTCACCTAAACTGCACATTTTTGGACTGTGGGAGGAAACCCACACAGACACGGGGAGAATGTACAAACTCCAGGGACCAGGGTTCGAATCGTGCCTCGGGCAGCTGTATGGAGTTTGCACATTCTCCCCATGTCTGTGTGGGTTTCCTCCGGGTGCTCTGGTTTTCTCCCAGGCGAATTGGCCATGCTAAATTGCCTGTAGTGTTAAGTGCATTAGTCGTGGGTAAATATAGGGTAGGGAAATGGGTCACTCTTTGGATGGTTGGTGTGGCCTTTTTCCACAGTACAGGGAAACTAATCTAATCCACAAAGACAGTTGCCAAGGGTGGAATCGAACCCAGGTCCCTGGTGCTGAGAGGCAGCAGTGCTAACCACTGAGCCCATGCAAGCATCATCCCTGCAAGCTTCCCCCCAGCAGCTCATCATCCTGATTTGGAAATATAGCCAGTGATGTCCACATCTCACAGCCCATTTGGAGTACTGTGTCCAGTTTTGGTCCCCACACCTCAGGAAGGACATACTGGACTGGAGCATGTCCAGCGGAGATTCACAGGGATGATCCCTGGAATGGTAGGCCTAACATATGAGGAACGGCTGAGGATCTTGGGATTGTATTCATTGGAGTTTAGAAGATTAAGGGGAGACTTAATAGAGACATACAAGATAATACATGGCTTGGAAAGGGTGGATGCTAGGAAATTGTTTCCGTTAGGTGAGGAGACTAGGACCAGTGGACACAGCCTTAGAATTAGAGGGGGTAAATTCAGAACAGAAATGCAGAGACATTTCTTCAGCCAGAGAGTGGTGGGCCTGTGGAATTCATTGCCGCAGAGTGCAGTGGAGGCCGGGATGCTAAATGTCTTCAAGGCAGAGATTGATAGATTCTTGTTGTCTCGGGGAATTAAGGGCTACGGGGAGAATGCGGGTAAATGGAGTTGAAGTGCCCAGCAGCCATGATTGAATGGCGTAGTGGACTCGATGGGCCGAATGGCCTTACTTCCACTCCTATGTCTTATGGTCTTAAAAGAAAATGGCATGATACAGTGAGGAAAAGAGGGCACAGATTTAAGGTAATTGGTAAAAGAAGCAAGAGAGAGACAAAAAGTAACCTTATTGCAAAGTGAATGATTAGGATCTGGAATGTTCGACCTGAGAATGTACCAGAGGCAGGTTTGATTGAGGCATCTCAGAGAGAATTAGATTATTATTGGAAAAGGAAGAAGTTACAACGGTAAGGGAGGAAGTGGGGTAAGTGGCACAAGGTAAGTTGTTCCTATGAAAAACCAGAACAAATCTAACATACCCAATGGATTCCTTTAATACTGTAACTTTTCTCTGATTCAGTAGGCATGAGCCCTTTCCTTTTAGCAGTGTGGGACAATTTCTGCATTAGGAGAATTTACAGCATGGGGATTATGAAGAGAATTTATCCTGTGCATTGTTAGGCGATTGATAGTTCGGAGATTTTACTGTGTGGTTTGCTGTGTTATTTGACTGTGAGTTGCTGCTTGTCTAGAGTCAGCATGACCTTGTGGTGATTGTATTACGACTGTCAATCCTTCAATGCAGAGATTAATCAGTGTAACTGCCCGAACCATAGCATCTACTGGAGTGCAGCCTGGCTGCTCTCCCTCCATGAATTTTGTTGCTACTTGAAAAACTGTGTCAGGAGAATAAAGCAGATGAAAAGCGATTTAGGAGAGAGTTAAGAAAATATGCTGCTCAGCTCGGAGAACAGTCAAGGCTGTGATCTGAGCTTTGGCAACATAATGCATTTTTAAAAAGTACTTTTAGCTCTGTTCTCTCATTACAGAACAAGTTTAAAATTTGAGAAGGACATAAGTAAGACAAAGAACAAAGTAATAAAATGGCAAGTGTTAGTTGAGTTTAATGGAACTGAGTAAAACAAACTGGAAAAGCTCCCTGAAGAACTAAGAAATAGAATAGGAGTGGGAAATGTTTAAAGCAGCAACAAAGAGATGCCTGGAGAATCTATTGCACTGAAGAAACCAGGGTAATGAGAAACTATACATGAATGAAGAAATAATGTTACAGCTGTAGAAGGCATTGGTGAGGCCACATTGGGAGTACTGCGTGCAGTTCTGGTCACCCTACTAGAGTAAGGATATGATTAAACTAGAAAGAATGTAGAAAAGATTTACTAGGATGTTACCTGGACTGGAATGTTTGAGGAGAGGTAGGATAGGCTGGGACTTTTTTTCCCTGGAGTATAGGAGACTGAAGGGTGGCCTTATAGAGGTCTATAAAATCATGAGGGGCATAGAAAAGGTAGATAGCCGACAGCTTTCCCTCACGACAGAGGAGTCTAAAACTAGAGAACATAGGTTTAAGGGAAGAGGGGAGAGATACAAAAGATGAGAGAGGGGTAATTTTTTTCACACAGAGGGTGCTGAGTGTCTGGAACAGCTGCCACAGGTAGTGGTGGAAGCAAGTACAATTTTGTCATTTAAGCAACATTTAGATGGGTACATAGATGGGATAGGTATGGAGGGATATGGACTAAACACAGGCAAATGGGAGTAGTTTAAATTGTGAAAACTGGGCAGCATGGACAAGTTGGGCTGAAAAGCATGTTTTCACATTGTAGATCTCTACAACTCAAAACAAGGACAACACTGAAATGGAAGAAAACATTATTCACAAAATACAGAGACAACAAAGGGGAGAATGCAAACAGGGAATTCGGACTGGTTCAAACAGAGGTAAACATGCATTATGAAGGAAAAGAAAACTACAAAATTAAATTGTGAAGATATAAAAATATAGAACAAAAGAAAGTATTCTATGACACATAACTGACAGTAGAGGCGCCAGGAGAGGGATAAGATCAGTAAATGATACATATGACAAAGTTCCAACTAAATATTATGAAGTGTCAGAAATATGAAAGAGTTATTTTGTCTGTATTTACCAGTGGGATTGATAAGTTGACATTAAAGCAGCTAAATAGCTTCAGCCCGCTAGCCAAGATCCCTGGAGAAATCTCTTTGGCCAGAGAGTGGGAGAATGTGAAAGTTGCTGTATGGACTGGAGGCTGGGAATAACCTAGATGGACTCAATGGGAATCTCGATAACCGGTTAATGGAGAACAAAATACAAGGAGATTGTGTGTGAATTAGATGAAAAAGGTTAGGAGAACATTACAGCAGCTTGCATCTGTTTGGCTGAGGGGTCATTTATGCAGGATAAGTACTTTGTGGTGGTTAATAATTACACAAGAGCCAGAGGATTCAGCCAAACTGATCCAAATTACTCTCCTCCCTCCGAACTTCATCTCATCCTGTCAACGTACCCCATAATTCATAACCATATACATTCTGCATCTTGAACCTACTTTGTCCTTCAAGAAGATGATGGCTGATCTGATTGTGGCCATAACTCAATTTTCCTACTTGCCATTCAACATCAAGAAGTTGTTAAATCACCCTCCACTGTTTTCTGGAGAAGAGAATTCCAAAGATCAAATACTGTCTGAGAGAGGTAATTTCTCTCACCTGTTTCTGAACTAAGGAAGATTCTTATTTTGAAGTGACCTACCTCATTCCAGATTCCCCCATTAGGATAACAATTATCTCAGCGTGCACCTAGTCAAGTCCCCTCAGATTTTAATATGATTTATCATTCTGATAAATTCCAATGAGCATAGGCTCAAGGTATCTGTGTAAGAGAACCCCTTCATCCTGGGAATTCTGGTCTTTTCTGAACCGTCTTTAAGGTAATTAGATGCAAACCCAAAACTGCACAGTGTATTCCCGGAGTGCATTCACCAATGTCCTATCCAGTCACAGCAAGGCTCCCTTCCGTCCGCACACAACGTTCTTTGCTGCAAAGCAGAGATTTCCAAATTCTTTTTCCTGCTGTGAAGCCAGTTTGAGTCTTGAAATTTGTTATGACCCCCTCAGTGAGTATTGTGACAGTGGAAAGGGGGGAAGATGTATGAGAGGCAGGACTGTGATGAGAATACCTGAGGGTGCAGGGTGGGTATTGGGGTGGGTGTGGTGGTGGGCAGTGGGGAATAGGGACTGGGGGAAGAGCCCTTCAGTGACCATTGCTGCCTGAGAACTAGCAATGCCTAACCTTCAGCTTGTGAAGTTTTGGTCCTTCCCCCTTTTTGGGAATCCTTACTATAACGGTTCATCCAGTCTGCTTCCTTAAGAAACCTGCTGTTTCTGTACACTAACTTCTCACGATTCATTCTCAAAGAAACATTCTCTTTCACTAAATCCAGGTGATTCTGTCTGATTTAGTCAAGGTTTTCCAAGTGTCTTATTGTTGCTTCTTTCAGATGAATTGCTTTCTCAAGTGTGAGTTTTTCCATCTTCCTCTTAAATATACCCATACTATTCTAATCCATCACTCATGTTGATAGCAAGTTTCACATTTTAATCCTGCCCAGGGAAAAGAGGTGTCTCCTGAACTCAGTGCAGGACTGATCACTGCCTGAGCAATAGGTGAAGCTAGTCATTTCATGTTGCTGCTAGGTAGTCAGTGCAAATCGGATCTTCTCATTGAGTCAAAAGAGTGTTCTGCCTATCACACAATTAAGTAATGTGGTGTATTAATTTTAATGACAGTGTGCTGTCAGGCCTAGGCTGTGCATTTCATTGCTTGCAAAACTTAGAACATAAAGTCCAACATTAAATATGATTCTGTGATGGGACAACACTTGCTAAACAATCTTGATTGTGCTAAGAATGCACAAAATGGACTCACTACGTGGCTCACTTAGTTTTGCGTGAAGGTATGTAGAATCGCAGGCAGGCCTGTCCTTTACAAATAGACAGAACCTGTCCATGCACTGCACCTTTTCAACCAAACAAAACATGTAGGACAACCATTCCCCGGTCCATTCCTAATGGCAATGCCTTAACCAATCAGAATTGACTTCTTAGTTTGAATTTAGGCAAAAACTTGCCAGTTAATAGGTCCCTGATGCACTCTCATTGGCAATACCTCTATCATCAGAGTCTATTTGAAACCAATCAGTAGCATCTTCTCATGCAGTATAAATTGTTGTTCATTTGAAATTTGGTATTCTTGTAATTGTGTTCTGATACTTGATAAAAAAAACTTCAACAGAATTTTCTTTTCAGCAATATGCATTATGAATGATTGGATTTTATTTATAGTGCCTAAGTTTGGACTCCAATAGAAGGACACAGCTTCTTAATTACCAAGGCAAGGAAAGATTCTCAAGGAAATGTAGGAATGTAGATTGAGGTTAAAATCAGATCAGCCATGATCTTACTGAATGGCTGAGCAGGCTCGAAGGGCCGAATGGCCTAGTCCTGTTCCTTGCTCCTTGTTTTAATGTTTGTAACTGAAAACATATAGATCAGATCTGCTCCTTGAAATCATTCCTGATATCCAATTCCCTCTGCATGGTGAACATTTAAGGTTCAATCTTTACTAGAATCCACGACTAGAAGATTTGACTGTTGGGATTTGAATGTTAATTTGAATCCTAATTGATGCCAGATGCCTCCTATTTCAATGTAATCCAGGCATCTGACTTGTCTCTGCAATATTAAGTCGAAGGTGAGGTTCTTTGCTGCTATGATTTAGCCGGTGGAGTGGATGAGACATTTGTTCGCATCCTTTATATGTTGACTCTGTCTTTTACTGAGTCTTTATGTCTGGGCTCAAACTCAAAGCTCAGTTTAATGTCAGGATAAGGATTGTCACAAGTTATTCACTAAAAAAAAGGATTCAACAGATTTGACTAAAGTACATTTAAATAAAAAGGAGATGTTTTGAATAAATCAAGGAAACTCTAAAACGATAAAGAGCCTGATGTGGATAGATCGAAAGAACTTAGGGAGAATGTAGCAGGTACTCACATTTAATCATAGAATCCCTACAGTGTGGAAGCCAGCCATTTGGCCCATCAAGTCCACACCGACCCTCCGAACAGCAGCCTACCCAGACCCGTCTCCCTACCCTAACACCCCACAATTTCCACAGCTAATCCCCCTAGCCTACACATCCCTAGACACTATGGGCAATTTAGTTTGGCCAATCCACCTAACTGTGCATATTTAGACTGTGGGAGGAAACCAGAGCATCTGGAGGAAACCTGCATAGGCAGGATGTGTAAACTCCAAGCAGACTATTGCTGAGGCCAGAATTGAGCCCAAGTCTCTGGTGCTGTGAGGCAGCAGTGCTAACCAGTGAACCTACTGTGTTGCCATGATTCAACAGAAAAATATACAGCACCAGAGGACAGACCGGGAGCTAATGTCATTCTGATTTGAAAAGGAAACAGAACACGTCTTGAATTATCGATCAGTCAGTTTAGCATTGGTTGTTCGAAAAATAATGGAATCCTCAATATAGGAGAGAATAGAGGAACATTTAGAAATTAGAAATTTAATAATGAATTGTTAGCATGGATGTTAAAAGGGAAAAATTTGCTTGACCAACCTTATTGAATTCCTTTGAAGAGGGAACAGAGGAAGTGGACACTGATAATACTGCTGATTAAACTCTACAGGATTTTCCAAAGAACTTCGATAAGATAACCCATAACAGACTAATGAATGTCAAGTCAGGAGATTTGTGGCAAAATGAATTGCTGGCTAGCTTCAAGACAGGAAGCAGAGAGTGGGAATAAATAGTTGCCATTTAGAGTGCAGAGGTGTGGAGTGGTGTTGGACCTGGAGGAGATAGGTTTTTAATTAAGAGGCTGAATAGCCTATTCCTGCTCTGACTTTGTATATTCTTCTCAGTGCTAGGACCATGCTGTTCACAAGTTACATTAAAGCTTTGTATTAAAGATTTAGACGTGAGAATCAAGAACAGTTTCTACATTTGTAGATCACATCAATTGGAAGACAACCAATGATGAGGACTGCTTCAAAGTACAGGAGGACATGAATAGACTTGTAAAATGGCGACATAATTGGTGAATGAAGTTCAACACAGAAAAATATGAGGAAGTACATTTTTGTCAGAAGAATATTCAGAAGACTAGAATACCATTTGGAAGAAGAGTCCAGGTGGGGTCAAGGAACAGAAAGATCTTGGAGTAAAGATACATCAATCATTAAAAGTTGCTCCTTAGGTTAGCAAGAAGCAAATCAAACAGTTGGCTTTCTTTCTGGAGGGATAGAATTGAAAAGGGAAGTTGCGTTAAATCTATACTGAACTTTAGTTAAACTGAATGTATAGCACCAAGTGCAGTTCTAGTTGCTGTATATTAGAAAGAATATAGAGGCACTGGACAGGGTTCAGAAATGGTTTATAAGCATGATACCAGGAACATGGGATTTACTCCTGAATTCAGAAGAATGAGAGGTGAACTATTGGTGTCATTAACATGATGAAGGTTTTGTTTATCAAGTAAAGACAGGGAATGTTTCCTCTTGTGGAGAGGGCCATAGGGAGTTGTCAGTGTAAGACATCACCAAGAAAACCAAAGGGAATTCCGGAGAAACCTCATTACCCAGCGAGTTGGGAGGAAAGTAGAACTCGCTTCCACAGGGAATGGTTGATGCAATGACATGTGGATGAAGGAGGAATGAACTGAGGGTTAGTGCAGTAATTGGAACAAAGGCCAGCTGAGTCTCATTGACTATGAGATCCTCGATTGGGGTTGTAACCGGGGTCAATCAGGGAGTCCTGGCTAACAGATAAAAACAGGGGATTCAGAGAGTCTCCTCATTCTAGAGACTGGCTTTGAGCTGGCTGGTCAGAGCCTATGTGCTGTGCACGTGGAAACAAAAGGTGACTTGGTGATGGGATACCAGACTCTGTGCAATTATTTCAGTTTGACGGTAGATTTAGTTGAGGAAAGATGGGAGGAGACTTGAATGTTGCGTAACAATCTCGTAACTTGTGTAATTCAGCCACAATAAATAATTCAGAAAAAATATAGCAGATGGAATTTAATGTGGAGAAGAGTGGAGTTATCCATCAGAGTTTGAGAAAAAGAAACTATGATGTCATCTTAGAGGTTAAAACTTTGGAGGACCAGAGAACTATAGTTGTGGGTGAGGTGCCGGAAGACTGGAGGTTGGCTAAAGTGGTGCCACTGTTTAAGAAGGGTGGTAAGGACAAGCCAGGGAACTATAGACCAGTGAGTCTGGTGGTGGGCAAGTTGTTGGAGGGAATCCTGAGGGACAAGATGTACATGCATTTGGAAAGGCAAGGACTGATTGGGGATAGTCAACATGGCTTTGTGCATGGGAAATCATATCTCACAAGCCTAGGTGAATGTTTTGAAGAAGTAACAAAGAAGATTGATGAGGGCAGAGCGGTAGATTGAAATGGGCGTCAATAAGATGTTTGACAAGATTCCGCACAGGAGACTGGTTAGAAAGGTTAGATCTCATAGATTACAGGGAGAATTAGCCATTTGGTGTTGGAGGGTTGTTATTCAGACTGGGGGCCTGTGAGCAGTCTGGTGCCACAAGGATCAGTGCTGGGTCCATTACTTTTTGTCATTTACATAAATGATTTGGATGTGAGTATAACAGGTATGGTTAATAAGTTTGCAGATGACACTAAAATTGGAGGTGTAGTGGACAGTGAAGAAGGTTACCTCAGATTACAACGGGATCTTGATCAGATGGGCCAATGGACTGAGTAATGGCAGATGGAATTTAATTTAGATAAATATGAGATGCTGCATTTTGGGAAAACAAATCTTAGCAGGACTTATACACTTAATGGTATGGTTCTAGGGAGGGTTGCTGAACAAAGAGACCTTGGAGTGCAGGTTCATAGCTCCTTGAACGTGGAGTCACAGGTAGATAGGATAGTGAAGAAGGTGTTTGGTATGCTTTGCCTTATTGGGCAGACTATTGAGTACAGGAGTTGGGAGGTCATGTTGTGGCTGTACAGGACACTGGTTAGGCTACTGTTCGAATATTGCATGCAATTCTGGTCTCCTTATCGGAAAGATGTTGTGAAACTTGAAAGGGTTCAGAAATGATTTACAAGAATGTTGCTAGGGTTGGAGGATTTGCGCTATAGGGAGAGGTTGTGTATACTAGGGCTGTTTTCCCTGGAGCTTTGGACACTGAGGGGTAACCTCATAGAAGTTTATAAAATCATGAGGGACATGGATAGGATAAGTAGATAAGGTATTTTCCCTGGGGTCAGGGAGTCCAGAACTACAAGGCATAAGTTGAGGGTGAGAGGGGAAAGATATAAAAGAAACCTAAGGGGCAACCTTTTCACACAGAGGGTGGTACATGTATGGAATGAGTTGCCAGAAGAAGTAGTGGAGACTGGTACAATTGCAACATTAAAAGGGTAGGTGGATGGCTATGTGAATAGGAAGGGTTTGGAGGAATCTGGGCCGGATGCTGGCAGGTAGGACTAGACTAGGTTGGGATATCTGGTCGGCACGGACAAGCTGGACCAAAGGGTCTATTTCCATGTTGTACATCTCTATTACTCTATAACACGGTAATAAACTCAATGGGCAGAATGGCCTATTTCTCCGTTTTCTGTCCAGCGTAATTCTACGGCACCTTTCACAATCACAGCACATCCCAGAGCAGTTTCATAGTCAGTGAAATGCTTTTCAACTGCAGTCATTTTTGGAAAGTAGAGAGTAGTTGACATTCCTCATCAGGCACCTGGCATTGACTTTAAGCAGAAAGATTGCCTCTATGTTTTGAATTTTCTTCATTCCCTGTTGGAACTGATCTTTCCTGGGACACTGGTTAAATCCAATGTCAGTAGAAGAATCATATTATTTAATTCATTGCCATGGAAGGCTGTGGCAGCCAGGCCATTGAGATAGGTAGGTTCTTGAGTATCAAGGAGATCAAGGGTTATGAGGAGAAAGTGGGAGAGTTGGGCTGAGAAACATATCAGCCATGATTGAATGGCAGACCAGACTGGATAGGCTGAATAGCCTAATGTCTTATGGTGTTATTTGCTTCACGTTTTACTAAAAGCTGTTTGTGGAAGAAACTCCTTAAAAGTAGAGGCGCAGGTAGATAGAATAGTGAAGAAGGCATTTGGTATGCTTTCCTTTATTGGTCAGAGTATTGAGTACAGGAGTTGGGAGGTCATGTTGCAGCTGTACAGGACATTGGTTAGGCTACTGTTGGAATATTGCATGCAATTCTGGTCTCCTTCCTATCAGAAAGATGTTGTGAAACTTGAAGGGGTTCAGAAAAGATTTACAAGGATGTTGCCAGGGTTGGAGGATTTGAGCTATAGGGAGAAGCTGAACAGGCTGGGGCTGTTTTCCCTGGAGCATCGGAGGTTGAGAGGTGACCTTATAGAGGTTTACAAAATTATGAGGGGCATGGATAGGGTAAATAGACAAAGTCTTTTCCCTGGGGTCAGGGAGTCCAGAACTAGAGGGCATAGGTTTAGGGTGAGAGGGGAAAGATATAAAAGAGACCTAAGGGACAATGTTTTCACACAGAAGGTGGTACGTGTATGGAATGAGCTGCCAGAGGAAGTGGTGGAGGCTGGTACAATTACAACATTTAAAAGGCATTGGATGGATATATGGAGAGGAAGGGTTTGGAGGGATATGGGCCGGGTGCTGGCAGGTGGGACTACATTGGGTTAGGATATCTGGTTGGGGACCGAAGGGTCTGTTTCTATGCTGTACATCTCTATAATTCTATGGCTCTAAGAATGCTGGAAGAAAATTCAATAC
Organism: Chiloscyllium punctatum; assembly: GCF_047496795.1. NCBI lineage: Eukaryota > Metazoa > Chordata > Chondrichthyes > Orectolobiformes > Hemiscylliidae > Chiloscyllium > Chiloscyllium punctatum. The sequence continues at coordinate 6,489,152 of NC_092775.1, forward strand.
TAACTTTCAAAAAGGGATTTGATAAATATAGGAAAGGACTGGTCTTCAGTTGAGTGAAGCCTAAAGTACAGGAGTGTCATTCTAATGATACACCATTTCCACATTAGAGTAGATTAGATTAGATTACTTACAGTGTGGAAACAGGCCCTTCGGCCCAACAAGTCCACACCGCCCCACCGAAGCGCAACTCACCCATACCCCTACATCTACCCCTTACCTACACTACGGGCTATTTAGCACGGTCAATTCACCTGACCTGCACATCTTTGGACTGTGGGAGGAAACCGGAGCACCCGGAGGAAACCCACGCAGACACGGGGAGAACGTGCAAACTCCACACAGTCAGTCGCCACATCTCCAAGACAGAACCATGTTCAACTGTGGAAGATATGGTGAGAAATCCTGGAAGTTTCAATGACAACCTACATTTCTATAATCTTGCAAAGCTTCTTAAAACAGGGTGAGATCAGACAAAATCTGACTCTGGGCCAGATGAAGGTAGAAAAAAGATGTTCTAAGGAGTGTCTTATTTGAAGACAGAGAAATGTAGAGGTGGAGAAGTTTTAAGAGGGATTTTAAGGTGTTAGGCTGGCAAGAGATGAGTGATGGATCAGAGGCAAGATTTGAAGCAGAACAGAGGAAGAGGATATCGGGATAAGGATGGGCAAAGAAGTTTGAAGGAATTTGAACACAAATTTAAAATCAAGCTGTTGCTACACCGGGAACCAGTACAGATTACTAAGGAAGGGGAAATCTGGACTGTCTCCCTGGAAGGCTATTGATATTGGCCTACTGAAACACTCAAGGCAGAGATAGATAGATTTTGGTTGGATGAGGGATGTGCTGATTTGCGATCAGAAGTGATTGGGTGGTGAATCCAGACCAAAAGCCTAATGTAGCTCAACAAGCATGAAGCTGATGGGGGAAGGGGACTCATGCTGACTTTGAATAGCAGATTGTTGAAGAGAAGTGTGAGTGTGAGGAACTAACATACCTGTGCTTCAACATCAGTGAGCTTGCGGGTTTGTTCAGCTGTCTGGCTCAGGAGGTGTGTGCCAATTTCCAACATGGTCACTGTGTGATTCTGCACAGCACTCTGCTGCATCTGAGACATCTCAGACCTGATGTTATCCTGGATGTAGCCTTCAAGCTGTGAGAGAATTAAAAAGGGAGAATTGGAATCATTATTTAAAGAGCTTCCAGTAATTACAGTGTGCTGTGAGTCAGTAGATAGCACTGCTGTCTGTGAGTGTGCTGGCTGTTGGTTCAAGCACCACTCTAATGATTTATCAATATGGTAAGACCATAAGGTAAAGGAACAGCAATAGGCCATTCAGCCCCTTGGGTCATTTGATCATGGCTGATGTGTTTCTCAACACCAATCTTTTGCCTTCTCTCCATAACCTTTCCACTTATGCCAATAATAGACAATAGACAATAGGTGCAGGAGTAGGCCATTCAGCCCTTCGAGCCTGCACCGCCATTCAATATGATCATGGCTGATCATTCCTAATCAGTATCCTCTTCCTGCCTTATCTCCATAACCTTTGATTCCACTATCTTTGAGAGCTCTATCCAACTCTTTCTTAAATGAATCTAGAGACTGGGCCTCCACTGCCCTCTGGGGCAGAGCATTCCATACAGCCACCACACTCTGGGTGAAGAAGTTTCTCCTCATCTCTGTCCTAAATGGTCTATGAATCAGGAACTCACCTATCTCTGTCCTAAATGCACTTGGCCACCACAGCCCTCTGCAGCAATGAGTTCCACAGACTCACTACCCTTTCGATGAAGAAATTCCTGTTCAACTTAGTTCTAAACAGGGCGTCCATTCACTCTGAGGCTGTGCCCCCGGGTCCTAGTCTCTCCTGCCAGTGGAAGCATCTCCTCCATGTCTCCTCTATATGTTTCAATCAGAGCCTCCCACATCCTTCTAAACTCCACCCGGTACAGACCCAGGGTCCTCAATTGTTGCTTATGCCTTTCATCCCCAGGACTGTTCTTATATAATTCCTCTAGACCCCGTCCAAGGCTAGCACATCCTTCCTTAGATACGGGGCCCAAAAGTGACCACACTATTACAAATGTGGTCTGACCAGTACCTTACACAGCCTCAGCAGTACATCTCTACACGTTGTATTCTAGCCCTCTTGTAATGAATGCGAATGTTGCATTTGCCTTTCAAATTGAACCTAAATGCTAACCTTAAGAGAATTTTGAATTATGATTCCTTTTCCCATTTATAATCTAAGCGTCTATTCTTCTAAGTAAAGTGCATAAATTCCCACATTCCCACACTGTATTCTGTCTGCCACTTTATTGCCCACTCTCTCAGCCTGGCCAAGTCCTTCTGCAGCCTCCCCACTACCTCAGCACTACCTGTCCCTCCACTTATCTTTCTGGCATCTGCAAACATAGCAACAATGCCCTTGGTTCCTTCGTCTACATGGTTAATGTATTATGTGAATAGCTGTGGTCCCAACACTGAACCCCATGGAACTCCACTCGTCTAACTTGTTTGTTCCTTCTTCAAAGAATTCTAACAGATTCTAACCTGAGCTCCCCCTGATCAAGCCAAGCTAACTAATCTAGACAGAGAGTTTTTGATGGGACTGCACTGACGTTTGGATAAGAAATTAAATCAAGGCCCTGCTTGCTCCTCAGGTTGATAATCTGTGATCATAACACAACATAAATAGCTCAAGGTGCTTCACAGTACATAACATCATCAAATTTGGACAATGAGCCCATAAGCAGCTACTGGAACAGAAGATCCAAAATGAGGTCAACGAGATAGGTTTTACAGAGTTTACTAAAGAAGGTGGGAGAGAGATTGTAAGGCCGAGAGGTTTAGAGAGGGAATTCCAGAATGGGATAGATCTTATTGTGACAAGAGGAAGAGCAGGGAAACCTTTTTCGGTGTCCTGAGCAGTGTTTACCTTTTAACAATCATCACTAAAACAGATGTTTAGCCATTATCACATTGTTGATTGTGGGAGCTTGCTTTGTGTAAATTGGCAGCCATTTCCCTTACATTACAACAGTGATTTCATTAAGTGTGACCAAGAAAAGGTGTTATATAAATACACGTCTTGTTTTCTATATATTGTGATCTAATATGTAATTGTCATTTGTGAAATCTTTTTGTGCATAATATGTTTTCTATGCTTCTAATAGCTCAACATTTTGAAACTGCTTTAAGATGTCCTGAAATATAAGACAGTATAAATCTAGGAGTTAATTTTTAAGGCCCTTTAATTGATGTGAAGGGTATCTCTTCAAGCAGCCCTTGTATGTTTTAGCCTTGGAGTCTGTGTTTAAACATTTAGGTAGCTCACAAGAGAACTCAAGGGTAACTTGTGTTTTTGTGAAGTGATATTGACTGAGTGTTAAGAGACACAGCAAAGCAGAGACAGGAAGTCATAGGATTAAGCCACATGGGGAAAGCAGCCAAGGTTCAACAGAATAGGAACTTTAGAGTTAAATAGTTTAATTATTTAATGTATTGACAGCACAAAGCACAATTAGAATTCGGAACTTAAATCTAAATGTTGACAAAACTGAAGTCCTAGAGTTCCCTCAAGCCAATATTTAACAGATTCAAATAAATAATTTGAGAGCAGCGTTGTTGCCAAGAAAATTAATTAACGTCTCTTTCAAAATAATGAACAAAAACCCATATTCAGTATATATGCCAAGTTTATAAATGTATGTGATTTTCTGCAGGCTGATGTAATTAATCGGAAGAATTTTTCAGTGCGAAACGTAAATATTTTCCAATGCCCAGTTTCTTTTTGATTGGAAGAACGTAACTTTAATTTGGATAACAGCGAATGAAAGGACGAATCCCCTTTTAGAAACTCAATGAAACCACTCACAGTCACTGTGATCTCAGGCTACTGAGGTTTCGCTGTTATGAAGCAAGGCGTTCAGGTGGGTCAGTTACCGTAGCAAACAATGTCAATGCAATCTCTGGTATTCTAACATACACCGAGAAAAGAATCATACTTAGGCCAGACTATCTTGAGTTCCCATTTCCGAAGGTTGTTGGTCAGATTTAATGAAATGGAGGAGCTGGTGTTGGACTGGGGTGGACAAAGAAAAAAAAAAATCACACATCACCAGATTATAGTCCAACTGGTTTATTTGGAAGCACTAGCTTTTGGACCTCTGATCCTTCATCGGGTAGCTGAAAGCTACTGTTTCCAAACAAATCTGTTGGACTATAACCTGGTGATGTGTTTTTTAGGTTTGATGAATTCACTCCACAAACTTGTACTTGAAAACATTTGAACAGAGAGGATGGAGGAATCAAAGGTGGGGAGTTGTGTAATTTGGCTACAGTGGCTGGCATGCCCAGTTTGCCAGTTCACCCTCAGCTCCATCCTGAGCCATTCCTTGGAGGTTGGTTAGGGAATGGAATAGTGATCTGTGTTCACATGCCAGCCAACAGTTCAAGGCCAAGAACCCAACTAGAATTTTCGATTAAATCTGTAGAATCCTCACAACACAGGAACACAGTGATGGCTTCCGAGGCGTAGATAGGAGTCGTGGCGATTAAATGGAGGGTAGTAGCTGTCGTTCCATGATAGCTTGAGGGCTTCCCTATTTACCAGGCTCCAGCCACAGCCAGACACCAACCTTCCCTCTACAATTATGGCTCAGCAGATTCAGTCAATTTTTATTTCAGATTTTCTAAAGTTTCCAAGAGTGCACCGGAAAAGTTGCCTTCCCTCTCCCTCCCTTACCCAGGGTGGCAGGCTGCAGCACCTTCCTATTGGCCCTCTAGCTTCGAAATCTCACCTGCCATGCCCCACAATTTGATTGTGAATACAGTGTTTCACCATTTTAAGTCCCATGGTAGGACATAGAACAGAGCGTTACAGCGCAGTACAGGCCCTTCGGCCCTTGATGTTGCACCAATTTATAAAAATAATCTGATGTCCATCTAAGTGACACCATTCCATTATTATCCACATGTATGCCCAATGCCCATTTAAATACCTTTACTGTCGATGAGTCTACTACTGTTGCAGGCAGGCCATTCCACGCCCCTACTACACTCTGAGTAAAGAAACTACCGCCAATATCGGTCCTAAATCTATCACCCCTCAATTTAAAGTTATGTCCCTTTGTGTTAACCTTCACCATCTGAGGAAAAAGGCTCTCCCTGTCCAGCCTATCTAATCCTCCGATTGTCTTATACGTCTTGATGAAGTCACGTCTCAACTTTCTTCTCTCCAACAAAAACCGCCTCAGTCCCTTCAGCCTTTCCTCGTATGACCTTCCCTCCATACCAGGCAACATCCGAATAAATTTCCTCTGAATCCTTTCCAAAGCTTCCACATCCTTCCTGTAATGCGGTGACCAGAACTGTACGCAATACTCCAGGTGCGGCCACACCAGTGTCTTGTGCAGCTGAAGCATGACCTCCTGGCTCCGAAACTCAACCCCCCTCCCAATAAACGCCAACACACCATATGTCTTATCAATGTGGGTGGGAACTTTCAGGTATTTATGCACCTTGACACCAAGATCTCTCTGTTCATCTACACTGCCAAGAATTTTACCATTAGCCCAGTACTGTGCATTCCTGTTACTTCTTCTGAAGTGAACTACCTCACACTTTTCTGCATTAAACTCCATTTGCCTCTTCTCAGCTCAACTCTGCAGCTTATCTATGTCCCTCTGTAACCCACAACATTCTTCGGCACTATCCACAACTCTATCTACCTTAGTGTCATCTGAAAATTTACTAACCCATCCTTCTAAGCCCACCTCCAGGTCAGTTATAAAAATGACAAACAGCAGTGGCCTCAAAACAGATCCTTGCAGCACACCACTGGTAACCGAACTCCCGGATGAACATTTTCCATCAACCACCATCCTCTGTCTTCAGCTAGCCAATTTCTGATCTAAACCACTAAATCACTGTATTTTGTGCAATACCCTACAGTGTGGAACCTTATCAAATGCCATTCAGAAGTCCATATACACTACCTTTATCCACCCTGTTTTGTCACCTTCTCAAAGAACTCAATAAGATTAGTGAGGCAGGACCTACCCTAACAAAACCATGTTGACTATCCCTAATCAAATTATTCCTTTCCAGATGATTATAAATCCTACCTCTTATAACTTTTCCAAGACCTTACCCGCAACCGAAGTAAGGCTGACTGGCCTATAATTACCAGGATTGTCGCGACTCCCCTTCTGAAACAAGGGAACAACATTTGCTATCCTTCAGTCCTCTGGCACCACTCCTGTCGACAATGATGACATAAAGTTTAAAGCTAAAGGCTCTGCAATCTCCTCCCTGGCTTCCCAGAGAATCTGAGGATAAATCCCATCCAGCCCATGGGGTCTGATCTATTTACAGATCTTCCAAAATTGCTAAAACCTCCTCTTTGTCAAGTGCAATCCCAACTAATCTTGTAGCCTGTATGTCCGTATTCTCACTAACATTGCCCTTTTCCAATGTGAATGCTGATGAAAAGTATTCAATAAGCACTTCCCCTATGTCCTCAGATTCCATACACAACTTCCCACTACTGTCTTTGATTGGCCCTAATCTTACTCCAGACATTCTTTTATTCCTGCTATACCTATGGAAGGCCTCAGGGTTTTCCTTGACCCTATCCACCAACAACTTCGCATGTCCCTTCCTGACTCTTCTTAGCCCTTTCTTTAGATCTTTTCTGGCTAACTTATAACTCTCAAGCCCCCTAACTGAGCCTTCATGCCTCATCCTCACATAAGCCTTCTTCTTTCTCTTGACAAGAGCTTCAACTTCTTTAGTAAACCATGGCTCCCTCTCTCGACAAGTACCTCCCTGCCTGATAGGTATATACTTATCAAGGACCCATAGTAACTGTTCCTTAAATAAGCTCCACATTTCAAGTGTGTCCATCCCCTGTAGTTTCCTTCACCATCCTATGCATCCTAAATCAAGTCTAATGGCATCATAATTGCCTTTCCCCCAGTTATACCTCCTTCCCTGTGGTTTATTCTTGTCCATACCCACTGCTATTGTAAACATAACTGAATTATGGTCACTATCGCCAAAGTGCTCACCTACCTCCAAATCTAACACCTAGTTGGGTTCAGTACCAAATCCAATATGGAATCACCCCTTGTTGGCCTGTCTACATACTGTGTCAGAAAACCCTCCTGCACATACTGAACAAAAACTGCCCATCTAACCTACTTGAACTATAGTATTGCCAGTCAAAATTGGGAAAGTTAAAGCCTCCATTACAACTACCCTGTCACTCTTGCTCCTATCGCGAATCATCTTTGCAATCCTTTCTTCTACATCTCTGGAACAATTCGGAGGCCAATAGAAAACTCCCAACAGGGTTATCTCTCCTTTCCTGTTTCTAACCTCAGCCCAAATTATCTCAGTGGATGAGTCCTCAAACGTTATCTCAGCTGCTGTAATACTGTCCTTAATTAACAATGCTACACTCCCCCCGCACCCCCTTTTACCACCTTCTCTGTTTTTACTGAAACATCTAAATCCCAGAATCTGCAACAATCATTCCTGTCCCTGCTCTAGCCATGTCTTTGAAATAGTCACAGCATCAAAATCCCAGGTATCAACCGATGCTGCAGGTTCACCCACCTTATTCCGGATGCTCCTGGCATTGAAGTACACACATTTCAAACCAACATCCTGATTGCCGGTGCCCTCTCGCAACCTTGAAAACCTATCCCTGACCTCATTACCCTCAACCTCCTGGACATAGAACTACAATTCAGGTTCTTATCCCCCTGCAGCAGTAGTTTAAACCTCCCCAAAGGGCATTAGCAAAATTACCCCACCAGGATAGCAGTACCCCCTGGTTCAGGTGAAGACCACCCTGTTTGTAGAGGTCCCACCTTCCTCAGAAAGAGCCCCAATTATCCAGGAATTCAAAACTGGCTCACCTGCATCATCCCTGCAGCCACGTGTTCAGCTCCACACTCTCCCTGTTCCTCACTTCACTAGCACGTGGAACCGGCAACAAACCAGAGATAACAACTCTGTTTGTTCTACCTCTTAGGCTTCCATCCTAGCTCTCTGGATTTCTGCCTTAGATCCCCACCTTTCTTCCTATATGTCTTTAGTGCCTATGTGGACCATGACTTGGGGCTGCACCCCCTCCCCCTCAAGGATCTCGAAAATATAATCAGAGACAGCATAAACCCTGGCACCTGTGAGGCAACACACCAATCGTGAGTCTTTCTCAATTCCACAAAACCTCCTATCTGTCTCCCTAACTATGGAGTCCCCAACGACTAAAGCTCTGCTCCTCTTCCCCCTTCCCCTCTGAGCAACAGGGACAGACTCTGCACCAAAGACCTGGGCCACATTGCTTACACCTGGTAATTCCCCCCTCCCCAACAGTATCTAAAACAGTATACTTGTTGTTGAGGGGAACCACCACAGGACATCCCTGCACTGCCTGCCGGTTCCCTTTCCTACCTTGACGGTAGCCCATCTACCTTCTTCATGTACCTGAGGTGTGACTACCTCCCTCTAACTCCTCTCAATAACCCCCTCTGCCTCCCGAATGATCTGAAGTTAATCCAGCTCCAGCTCCAGCTCCTGTTCCCTCACGCGGTTCTCAAGGAGCCGGTGTTGGGTGCACTTCGCCCAGAGGAAATCAGCAGGGACACGAGAGGTGATCCTTACCTCCCACATTCTGCAGGAGGAACATTCAACTGCCATAACCTCCATTCCCACTAATCTAAATTCCCAAATATGAAAAAATGAAATATGAAAGAAAACAATTATCACCTTATCAACCGACGCATAGAACTACTTTTTCGGTTAGCGGAAGAGGATGGGTGGGAGATACTACCCGAGTAGTGTTTCGGGTAAAGCAACCAACCAAATATTTAATGTCATGATCTCTCTGACTGCCTCCAGGAACTGAACAACACCTGACCATGTTGGCATTGGAAGGTGAGTTCACAAGATAACCCTAATAACCCATTACATGGAAGTCAGACAGTCAGGACGGGAGACTGTTCAGCTTGGCCATCCTGCAGCCCACTGCAATTTGTTGGTCCATAATAGTGGACCCATCCAATGGCAGTCTCTGGCCCAAGCCTTAAGACCAAGGCCAGGAGGAAAGACCAATAGAATATGTGGGTTAATAACAGCCTGTGCTCACTAATCAAGTGTTATGTCTCACTGAGGTAATGCATTGGAAGTCAAACCTCACTATTCCCAGAGTTACCACAAACGTGGGATAAAGTGAGGACTGCAGGTGCTGGAGATCAGAGTCGAGATTGGGATGCTAGAAAAGCACAGCAGGACAGGCAGCATCCGGGGAGCAGGGGAATCGATGTTTCGGGCAAGAGTACTTCATCAGGAACCACCACAAAAGTAGAAACTTTTGAAAAATACGTAAAATTCCACAAGTTAGCTGCCAGGTTGCAGGCTGGATTTCTGTACTTGGTATAAATGACGGTATTACAAATAATTAGATTCCAGTGACAGATCTGTAATCATGAATCATTAATATATAACTCCAAGAATTAATTTTTAAAAATTGTTTCAAAAAATAGTTTTGGAGTCACTTGTAGGCCAGACCAGGTAGGGATGGCAGTTTCCTTCCCAAAAGGACATGAGCGAACCGGTTAGATTTTTGATAATGGATTCATGGCCATCATGAGGCTTTTAATTCCAGATTTTTATTGAATTCAAATTCCCACCATCTATCCCAAAGCATTACCGGGGCCTCTGAATTAAAAACCCAACGATAATGCTTCTCCAGAGTTTAAAACGCTAAACACTTTTAAACTCCCCGTTACACCAACACAGAGGCAGACACAGAGAGGGGAAAATAGACTCAAGGATGGAAAAAAAACTGGGAAAGCATTTCAGTGGTCTTCATTCGCAATCTGTGTTGAGTTGGTTGTGACTGATCAGAAGGTTGCTTCCCAAATACATCTAGTGATCTGCAAAAGCCATGCAGTGGCTGGATCATTTACTAAATACAGAACTTATCAATTCAAAATCTCAGATTACTGCAACTGATAAAGGAAAGCTAACTCACCTTCTACTCCTGATCACAATGGAATAGCCTTTGGCGAGGAGGGAAGGTGCTCTAACCCAACAAGGGTAAAATATTCGCTAACTTACTGTGACTAACATAATGAAGAAGTGACTCCTCCTGTATGGATGGTATTTGTTCCCCTACGCATGACACACTACTCCATTAGGGTTGCATTGAGGTTAAATAGTAATATTGTACTAGTGAGGAGCACTAGGATAGGAGGGGGATATTTCGTTATTTACTCTTCTCCTCTGCTGAATTACAACAAAGTGCTGGTCTGCACACATTTACCCAGCAAAACTCCATATTCCTTGTGAACCTGTGGCTTTGCTGTTATCTTATCAGTTAGCTTTAATATCATTCCCTCAACCATGAGCACACAGTGACTACTGCCTGCACAATCTATCAGATGCTCTGCAGTAACTGACCAAGGCTCCTCAGACAGCACCTTCCAAAACCTGCATAACTACCATCTAGAAGGACAAGGGCAGCAGATACATGAGAACACCACTCCCTGCACGTTCCCCTCCAAGCCACCCACCATCCTGACTTGGAAATATATCACCATTCCTTCACTGTCACTGGGACAAAATCCTGGAACACCCTTCTGAATGGCCCTGTGAGTGGGCCTGTACCCCAAGGACTGCTGTGGTTCATGAGAGAGTTCACCACCATGTGGAGATGAAAGAATGGGTGAAAGTTGTGCTGTGATGCAGTGCCTCTCTATTTGTTCAGGAATCTCTTTCTAGCCCATCCATACCTGTTACATTGTCAGCTGATTGCAGGATCTGCCAATGAATATTCAACCTCAGTGCATAATTATACCTGTCTCCCATATCTGCCGCCTGAACTTTAGCTGTATTGAGTGTGAGGTGTCCCCCAGTACAAAAACTAAAGTGGTACTCACTTCTGGTTCTATACGGAGCCCATGTCCCTGTTTTATTTATTCCTTCATGGAATCTAGATAACACTGGCTGGACCAGAACTTATTGTTCATTTGTTATTATTCTTAAGAAGGTGATACTGAGCTGCATCCTTCTGAACTAGTTGTAATCACAATGCCCTCATGGAGGGAGTTCTGGGATTTTGTTCCAGCGACAGTAAAGGAACGGTGATATATTTCTAAGTCAGGATGATGAGTGACTCGGAGGAGAACATGCGAGAGGTTGTGTTCCCGTGTATCTGCTGCCCTTGTCCTTCTAGGTGGAAGTGGTCATGGATTTCAAAAGTGATGACTAGGGACCTTTGGGTGAATTTCTGTATCTTGTAGATAGTACACACTGCTGCTACTGACTGCCCTGGATGGAGGGAGTGGATGTTTGTGGGTGTGGTGCCAATCAAGTGGCTGCTTTGTCCTGGTTAGTGTCGAGCTTCTTGAGTGTTGTTGGAGCTGCATCCATCCAGGCAAGTGAGGTTTATTCCATCACATTTCTGACTTGCGCCTTGTAGATGGTGGACAGGCTTTGAGGAGTCAGGAGGTGAGTTACTCGCTGCAGTATTCCTAACCTCTGACTTGCTCTCATAGCCGTTGCATTTATATGGCCAGTCCAGTTGAGTTTCTGGTCAATAGTAACCACCAGGATATTGATAGTGGGGGTATTCAATGATGGTAACACTATTAAATTCTACTCAGTTTTTCTGTTTATTCTATCATCTCAATGAATGACTTCCATCTCTAGGAGTCACTGCCATGTGAAGACCTCAGAGCTCCACACAGCAGCAAATAAAATGGCAGAATATTGCTTATCATAAACTTTATTACCAAGTTAAAGAATAAACTACTGCTGGTAGCCAGATCCCTTCTGTTGGATAGCATTGAGTTTTGTTTTTTTTATAGGTATTTTCATTGAAGAGCCCAAAAGCAGGGATATTGGATCCAAGCTTATCTCCGTACCCAAGATCTCTGTCAAGGCATTCGCTACTCTATCCCAATACCTACGGATCTTATGGCATGTTCATAAACAATGCGTGAGAGTGCCAACTTCTATTTTACATTTAGGACACATTGGGGATGCTCCTGGCTTGAATTTTCCGAGTTGTTCAGGTGTCATATGAGCCCTATGGAGTATCTTTAATTGGAAAGCCTGAGTTCTATTACAAATAGAGATCTTTCTGGCATTTTCCCAGATGTCCTCCCACATTTCTAAGGAGATTTCTAACCCTAATTCTTGATTCCAGGTTTTAAATAATCGTTCCATGTCCTTAGATACCTTATTATATAATGAGGGCCCCATCAGCCATAGCACTATCCTTTTCCAATTTTTAGGGATTAATTATCTGTGTGGTCTTCTTTTGTATATAGTCCATTATAGAATGGAGTAGACAAATTCAAGTATTTTATAAAACCAAAGGTAAAAGTGACTAACACCCCCCACCCCGCCCACCACACCAACACCTGGGTGGATTTAGCAAACACAGTACAAAATAGAAATATATAAAATTATAAAATACAGTCCCAGCGAGTATTAGGCAACTAAGTAAAATGAGGAAAGAGAAAAACCCCGCTCTAAAAAAAAGGGCAAAACATAACAAGCCCACCTCACCCACAAATCGAGTAAGTCGCATGAACTATAAAAAAGAAACCAAAGTGAGAATAAAGAACAAGCAGGCCCCACCCCCAGGGAAAGATGACTGGAAGAAGGATGAAAAAAATTTAAAAAGGGGTAAACAAAGGGGGGGGGCAAAATAAAGTCATTATCCATATGGTTCGAGTCCCACAGTCTATTTAAGAGAGTCCAGGAATTCTTTTGCTTTTTCCGATGACCCGAAGTTATAAACAGATCCTCCATGGCTGAAGCACAGCGCTGCCAGATAACGCTTGGAGTACTGAATATTTAGGTCTCTCAGGCACTTCTTCGCCTCATTGAATGTCCTCCTCATGCAGACCATGGATGGAGAGAAGTCCTGAAATAACATTATTCTGGAACCCTTGTGTATCATGGCCTGGAGATCCTTCCCAGGAATCTGAAGGCTTCAAGGAGCATTTGGTTTTCTTTATAGCATTGGAGTCAGATTAGAACCGGGCGGGGCTGCCGGTCCGACCCGGGCCAGCGTATAGCAACCCAGTGGGCCCACTCCACCCTCAACCAGCCCAGTCCCGATTCCAACTTCAGTAACTGTGGGAGACATCGCTCCAGAAAGTCTACAAGCTGGCCTTCCTCTACCCGTTCAGGAAGGCCCAGCAACCGAATATTTTTTCGACAGCCCCAATTGTAGAGGTCGTCAATGTGCTCCCCCAGGGTCCGGATTCGCTGCTCGGGAACCCGTACCTGGCCCACGGATGACTCGGCGGCAGTCTCCGAGACCGCAGCCCGTTGCTCCGCCCCTCCGACATGCTGCTCGAGTTTTCCGATTTCTCGGTCATGCTTCTGCAGCATGACCGAGACCGTCTCCCACCTGGATCTGGACTCCTCAATAAAGGCATCGATCTTCTCTTGAAATTTGGCCATCCCGGAGAGCAGGCTCGCGTCGCCAGGTAAGTCCCCCGAAACGTTGCGGACATCTCCGCTGCTGTGGGACAGGGTGGGGGTGGGGTCCCTGCCTGTTGTGAGCTGCAGGAGTTTTTGCCCTTAGTCATTTAAAGAACAACACCAAACTATTAACGTTTGATGTAAAATGACTGACTACGCTGAACAAAAGCTATCTTAAATGATTTAAAGGGTGAGTGAAGGCGGGTGCCCCACTTTGCCCGAGTCTTAGGCAGAGCACGACAGACTCAGACTTGCTGGGTCGCCGCCATCTTGAATCTCCGGAGTTTTGTTTTTAAGCATCAAGAGGTTGTGATGAAACACTTACAGATTGTCCAGTAGATTGATATTCTTATTTTAACTGGAACAAGATGGTAGATAAGATTTGAACCAAACCATTTTTGCTTTTTCCTAAATTAATCATAATGACTCCTTTGAAGCATGATTTGTGTAATAACAGAAAGAAAGGCAATTATGGGACAATCTAGTAAACTAGCAAATGTAGTCTGACAGGAAGTCAACAAGCTGCCAAACAATAAATAGTCTGAACTGCTTTGTAAAGTGCGAAGGAAATGTTGTGTGAAACAACACACATTGTGGAACAACATAGAATCTGGAGCACTGAAACAGGCCATTCAGCCCATCTGAACTATGTTGGTTGCTCTGTTTGTAGAGAGATGATTATGTCACTGGGCTGATAATCCCGAAACCCAATGTTCTACAGGCAAGAGTTCAAATTCCACAACGGCAACTGGTGGAATCTGAACTGAATTAAACCCAGAAGGCGAAACCAAAGATGGTCTCAGTTATGGCAAACATGAAACCATTGATTGATAGGAACTTCCATCTGGTTCAGATCTTTCTCTGAAGGAGGTCTGCAGTCCTTCCCTAGTCTGATCTCCACATGATTCCAAAACCACTTAACTGCCCCTTTGTAATGGATCGGCAAACCTCTGAAGTCAAAGGCAATTGGGAGTCTTGTTCAGCAGGCGGTGAAAGACGACATTTTGTTTTTCTCATTTTTAAAGCAGAAGTATTTCACTTCTTGACTAGTATGGGGATGAAGATGGTCATACTTAAACAGGAATGTGGAGTTAAGGTTACAGTCAGATCAGCTTCAAACCAGGCTTGAGGGGCTGAGTGGCCTACTCCTGTTGCTTATTTGGATGTTTGTTAGTCCTATTCACCTTAGGCACACCCTGCAGTAATGAGTTTCACACTTTAACCACTCCAGAATATAATATTTGTTTTTGATGAGCTCAATAAAACCAGATTGTGGTGGTGCGGAGAACATATGATGTCACCACAAGTGACTGATTAATTTTCATTTCTCCATTGTTAGCTTTGCAGATCATAGAATCATGAAATCCCTACAGTGTGGAAGTAGGCCTTTTGGCCGATCGAGTCCACACCAACACTCCAAAGAGGATCCCACTGAGACCCAACACCCCCGCCAAACCCCTGTAATTCTGCATTTCTGATGGCTAATCAACCCAGCCAGCACATCCTGGACACTATGGGGCAATTTAGCATGGCCAATCCACCTACCCTGAGCATATTTGGACTGTAGACCTGCTGGTTCACAGCCTTCCAGAGAGTGCTGAGTAAGTAGTAGATCTGATTCACGAAGATGGAGATATGAATGACTACCAACTAGTTGCAGAAGTGCTTCAGAGAGCTAGCACAGATTTGATGGGCTGAAATTCCTCCTTCTGTCTGAAGAATTCAAAATTACTAAATTATGAAAACAATGGGGAGTAAAATGCAACAAAGGAAGTTGCATTGAGCATTTTGCTTGCTGTGCACAGGGATATTCTGATTGTCTCCATTTAACGGAATCTCATTTTCCAATGGTCCAGAATTGCGATGACCAGTGTCTATCAGGTAGGCGTGAGTCACAAGTCAGACCATGCAGAAATCCTGATCCCTGACTCAGTAGGATTTCGTGAGAAATTGAAATTTCTTCAGGGTAATTACTTTGAATCTGTAACCCTCTCAGGAATTACTTGACTGTCGGCGATTTTGGAGTGGTTTGACTCATTCAGAGTCATAGAGTTATGGAGATGTACAGAAGGAAACAGACCCTTCAGTCCAACCCGTCCATGCCGACCAGATATCCCAACCTTGTCTAGTCCCACCTGCCAGCGCCCGGCCCATATCCCTCCAAACCCTTCCTATTCATATACCCATTCCAGATGCCTTTTAAATATTGTAATTGTACTAGCCTCCACCACCTCCTCAAGCAGCTCATTCCATACAGCTACCACCCCCTGTGTGAAAATATTTCCTCTTAGGTCTCTTTTATATCTTTCCCCTCTCACCCTAAACTTATGCTCTCTAGTTCTGGACTCCCTGACCCCAGGGAAAAGACTTTGTCTGTTTATCCTATCCATGCCCCTCATAATTTTGTAAACCTCTATGAGGTCACCCCTCAACCTCCGAGGCTCCAGGAAAACAGCCCCAGTCTATTCAACCTCTCCCTGTAGTTCAAATCCTCCAACCCTGACAAAATCCTTGCAAATCACTTCTGAACTATTTCAAGTTTCATAACATCTTTCCGATAGGAAGGAGACCAGAATTGCATGCAATATTCCAAAGTGGCCCAACCAGTGTCCTGTACAGCCGCAACATGACCTCCCAACTCCTGTACTCAATACTCTGACCAATAAAGGAAAGCATATCAAACGGCTTCTTCACTATCCTATCTACCTGCAACTCCACTTTCAAGGAACTATGAACCTGCACTCCAAGGTCTCATTGTTCACCAACACTCCCTAGGACCTTACCATAAAATAAGATTTGCTAAGATTTGCTTTCCCAAAATGCAGCACCTCACATTTATCGGAATTAAACTCCATCTGCCACTTCTCAGCCCATTGGTCCATCTAATCAAGATCCCATTGTAATCTGAGGTAACTCAGCACCGATCCTTGTGGCACTCCATTGGTCACAGACCTCCAGTCTGAAAAACAACCCTCCACCACCACCCTCTGTCATCTACTTTGAGCCAGTTCTGTATCCAAGTGGCTAGTTTTCCCTGTATTCCATGAGATCTAACCTTGCTAACCAGTCTCCCATGGGGAACCTTGTCAAATGCTTTACTGAACTTAGGATCAATAATTACTCAGGAAACATTATCAGATTAAAAACCTGCTCTAACACCTGGGGAAATATTGAACTGACTCATCGTTGATCCCCCAATGACTCCTCCCTGATCCCTGGCATTTTCTGACTATTCGCACCTGCCAACCCCCAATCCAACACTGACCCCTGACCTTGATCACTGACCCTTGACCTTGATCTAACTCAAGCATTCATCCACTCACTTCCTCAACCAATTGGCACCTTACCCTCATACACACCTGTTACCCTAACCCCTCACCCACCTGCCACTTTAAACACAAACCAACCTGGCACCCTAGCCCCCAAATCCCCTCAGCCCCCTCCTCCACCACTGCCACCTCCACAATTACATTACATACTCTCTGTACTTGCCTCTACACTGCAGCTACCAATGTGGCTGCACAACATTTAACCCTCAGAACATGGCACACTCACTGATGAAAAAGGGGGACATGGTTTCCATTGCAATGACTCTGCTACAAGCATTCCCGGACTGGTCCCTGGAAGAGCATGTTCCTGTTTAGGAGATTCCTGGGTTGAACTGGTCAAAAGGTAAGTGCATAGCCTTGAATCCAACCCAGGCTGGGAAAGAGGGCTCCTGTCCCTGACTGGGACGTCTGGGTCATTACAGACACGAGAGGACCAGCACTACAACTTTACTTGTAATCTACTGATTTAGTTTGTTTCTATTACTTCAATGGCTTCATTATTACCTATCCCTAATTGCCCTTCCGAAGGTGATAGTGAGTTGCCTTCTTGATCCTCTAAGGCTAATTTCTTGCAGATACCCCAACAATGGTGTTAGGGAGGGAGTGACTTAGCCACAGTGACATAATGACAGCATAGCTCCATATCAGGGTGGTCATTTTATTGTAATCATGCTTCTCATTTTAGTGACTTGGGAAGTGGCTTGACATCATTAATGCTGAGAGGATGTTTCCCCTCATTGGAGAGTCTAGAACCGGAGCGTATAGTCCCAGAATTAAAGGACACCAATTTAAGATTGAGATGAGGAAGAATTTCTTCTCTCAGAGAGTTGAGAGTCTTTGCAATCCCTTGTCATAGAGATCTGGGGGGGGGGGGGAGAGGGGGGGTGCAGAGTCTTTGTATATATTTAAGGCTGAGACAAAGAGATTCTTAATCAGTCAAGGAATCAAGGTTTATGGGGAAAGGCTAGGAAAGTGGACGTGAGGAATATCAGGTCATCGATTGGCGGAATAGGCTTGAAGGGCCGAATGGTCCATGCTGTGCCTATTTCTTCTGGTCTTACAGCAATCAATGTGCCGGCACCTTGACATCTTGATTCAGCATTGACTGTTACAGACAGACAAAAATATAATATACAGGCAGGATGTGCTTGAGGGGCAAAAGATTTTCAATTGAAAGAGGGTAGATTAACCTTCCTTCAGTACAGGAACTGGAGGGTATCAGGCTAGGTGATGGGTTTCTGGTTAGGGAACAGTTTATGTATTTGATAATAATTATACTTTCTTCTGGGTAGTTAAGGATGGGCAACAAATGGTGCATTGTCAGGCACTGCCTATGTTTCATGAAAGATATTAAAAAGTTGAAATTGGCCTGACTGAAGATATACTATCTATTGCTCTAAGCCGTTTCAGCTGTGGGAGAGTCAGGACAGTGTCACAGAAATCTGGAAACAAATTGTATCCTAAAATAGACAGTTTTATACATCGGGTCTGTCAGGATGATACAAATTCCCTCTGTTAAGCCAAGACAGCTCCAATCCAAATTGAGATGAATGATGGCAGTCTATATATTCCTTTTCCCTCCCCCTCACCATGTCTCAAACAGAATCACCGCTTGAACAGCTGGCCAGGATTCCCCAGGTTGCAGAACCCACAGCTGAGCGGGACACATGCTCAGGATGAGGTGGTTACAGAATTAAGGAGGTGCAATGCCTTCACAGAATTCGGAACCAAGAGTGAAACATCCGAACATGGAATGGGGATGTCAGAGATCACAGGGGTGAATGGTGAACAGAATTTGGTGCAAGTGTAGAAGGAGCTCGGGTTTCTGAGATTGTATGATGAGTGCCTAGCCCAGGGAATGTCGGAACAATCACATTTAGAGATTTTTAAAAAGGCATTGGATGATAGAACAGAGAAAGAGGCCATTCAGCCCACTGTGCCTTTGCCAGCCTTGTGAATGAACAGTTCAATCAACCTGATTCATCTCCTACCAGTTTGAATTTTGGGGGCATGCTGTGGGCGTGCTGTAAATTGGATGATTAAAGAGGTTGAGAGAGAATGTTCTCAGCAATTTGATTGGATATAAATGCATCGGATGTGTTCACTGACTGCTTTGCAGCGAATGGATTGCTGAAAACATTAAAATTACCACTAATTATTGATTAAACAAAGGACCAAGGCTAATTGGCATTGACTGAACTCTATAAGAAAAGTATTTTTTGTTGAGCTATGTGATCTACTGTCACAGCAGAATTGAAACCATAGTCAATTGATGAGCAGCAAAGCTTTCTTTCCACATTATATTGAAGATAATGACGATGATGATGATGATGGTGATGATAGTGATGATAGTGATGATGGAGCTGGGACATTAACTTCAGAAACTTGCTCTGCAAAGCCACTGAGTTGGCAAGCCAGCAGCTACATTGTGATAAACAGAGTGAGTGCTGGAGAAACTCAGCCGTCTAGTAGCATCTGTGGAGAGAGAGAAACAGACTTAATATTTCAAGTCCGATACGAATCTGATGTTCCGAAGAAGGCATTATCTCTGTTTTTCTGTCTGTCCACAGATGCTGGCAGATCTGCTGAGTTTCTCCAGCATTCTCTGTATTTGTTTCAGATTTCCAGCATCTGCAGCATTTTGCGTTTAACTATGTTGTGACATTTGACAAAGGGGAAATAAATGAACGATGTTGACAGCTCATTTGTTTGCAGAAAGGGACAACAAAGTGTGCAATGCTTTTTAATTCTGTAAAATAAATGTAACCATAATAGCCAGTCTCCACCATTTAAAATGACTGGACTGAAAACACCCAACAATGGTGGTTTAATGTATGAAGATTAATCGGTAGTTTGTTGGTTATACCGTCTTCAGTGATCTGTTCATTTTGACAGAATTTCACGGCTGCACATGGTCAAGGCACCCTGATGAGTCAATATCCTCAGAGTATGCTGGAGAAACTCTTGTTTCAGATTTCCAGCACCAACAGTATCTTACTTTTGTTTGAGTAAATAACCTCTTGTTAATTTTCAATTGCCATGAGACCAGAAAAGCCCTCCTAATCCTTACAATGGTTTGTATCAAATCTGCAGTTTAAATAAATTAAACCACAACTCGGAGTGGAGCAGGAAACAATTATGTACAAAAGGGTCACTGCAAAGTCACAGTCTTGTGATACAGGAGAATGCAGGGAACCATGTTAACCCATTAAAGCCAATTGTCAATCATGTTTCCACAAGCTGGAGAGTAGATTGCATGTGCCCTGGCCAAGGTAGCTCAATGTTGGAAATGGCTTTGTCTGAAAACCACACGGACCCAGTGAAGGTGGGGTGATGTTGGCTGGGACGAGTCTCTGAGTAGAGTAGTGTGTTCAAGAACTTGCATAGATGAAGGTTACAAACCAGTTTCATAATGAGTCAGTACACACATGGTGGGCTGAATGATTTCCTTCTGCACCACAATAGTTCTGTGATTCTGTGTATTATGCAAACACTGAGCAGACAAGTGATTGTTTATTAACTGCCCCTTTTATTAATAGACAAATTTCAAATAACTTTTAAGGCAGAAATTCTTCAAGAGAAACTGAACTAATTTGCAAGTTAGGTTTGACTGAACAAAATGATAGTTTCTAAGGAACTGAATTCAAACTCATTTTTGTTCTAGACCCTGGGGATTAAGACATTTAAAGACAAAAGACCCCTCAGACAAAAATTGGTCATCAATTTGGTGAGGCAGCTATTGTGTCAATTCTTCTGAAACCTCTGCCTGCCCTCATCAATCTTGACAATGTTATCACCTGTGGGAGGGGTGATAATTCTGTGCACAGAAAGATGCCCACAAACAGATGAATGGTGCATTTTATAAAAAAACGACTGTTACTTGGGTTGGTGGTGAGGAAGAATGTTGAGACATTAGCTTTGGGGACCATGGGATCTTTCACAAACCAACGGACTCAGTCTGGGGTGTCCTTTGAAGGTACTTGACAATGCAAGAGCAAAAAGAATCTAAAAAGTGACCTCCAGTTAAAGAACTGTCAATATTTTGGTCTTTTGATCAGAGTTAGAAAGCTACAAAGATCTCCTCCACAGGATAAAGTGGAGGATGGCAGAAAAAGGGGTAAGATGTAGTTGGATGATAAATGCCACTGATCAGTTATAAAGTCATGGAGTCATAGAGCTGTACAGCACGGAAACAGATCCTTTGATCCAACACGCCCATGCTGACCAGATATCATAAATTAATTTAGTCTCATTTGCTAACATTTGGCCCATATTCCTTGAGATACTTCCTCTCCATGTACCCATCCAAATGCCTTTTAAATGTTGTAATTGTACCAGCCTCCGCCACTTCCTCTGGCAACTCTTTCCATACACGCTCCACCCTCTGTGTGAAAAGGTTGCCCCTTAGGTCCCTTTTAAATTTTCCCCCTGCAACCTTAAACCTGTGCCCTCTAGTTTTGGACTCCCCTATACTGGGGAAAAGACCTTGTCAATTCACCCTCTCCAAGCCCCTCATGATTTTATAAACCTCTATAAGGTCACCCCTCAACTTCTGATGCTCCCGAGAAAACAGCCCCAGCCTGTTCAGCCTCTCCCTGTAGCTCAAATCCTCCAACCCTGGCAACATCCTTGTAAATCTTTTCTGAACCCTTTCAAGTTTCACAACATCCTTCCTATAAGAGGGAGACCAGAATTACATGCAATATTCTGGCCTAATTAATGTCCTGTACAGCTGTAACATGACCTCCTAACTCCTCTAATCAATGCACTGACCAAGAAAGACAAGTGTACCAAATGCCTTCTTCATTATCCTATCTATCTGCGACTCTACTTTCAAGGAACTATGTACCTGCACTCCAAGATCTCTTTGTTGAGCAACACTGCCGGGAACATAAGTATGGAATGAGCTGCCAGAGGATGTGGTGGAGGCTGGTACAATTGCAATATTTAAAAGGCATCTGGATGGGTATATGAATAGGAAGGGTTCGGAGGAATATGGGCCAGGTGCTGGCAGGTGGGACTAGATTGGGTTGGGATATCTGGTTGGAATGAACGAGTTGGACCAAAGTGTCTGTTTCTGTGCTGTACATCTCTATGACTCTATGAGTCTATAGGTCCTGCCCTGATTTGCTTTTCCAAAATGCAACACCTCACATTTATCTAAATGAAACTCCATCTGCCACTCCTTGGCCTATCAGATTAAAGTCCCATTATACTCTAAGGTAACCTTCTTCACTGTCCACTACATCTCCAATTTTGGTGTCATCTGCAAACTTACTAACCATTCCTCCTATTTTCACATCCAAATCATTTATATACATGACAAAAAACAGTGGACCCAGCACCAAAATCAAAAATTGCAGGAAATCACAGCAAGTCTGGCAGCATCCATGGAGAGAAAGCAAGCTAATGTTTTGAATCTAGATTATTCTTCCTCAGAGCTGATATGAAGTGTGGAGGGGACAGGATTTATGCAATAGTTCCGGGTGTGTGGAGTACTGTGGGAGAAAAGATATTGCTAGTGCAGATTAAGTGACCGGAATATGAGAATGGTAGAACAATGGTGTGTCTAACTGTCAGATTGGAAACAACATACAATCCCATTGGAGTAGGTGACGGACATTGGACATGGTGATGGACAATGTAATAAGTAAAGCTAAAAGAAAGGGAAGGAATGGGAGTGGGTTCACAATTGGAAGTGGGAGCCTTGCTGCACCCCGCTGATCACAGGCCTCCAGTCTGAAAAACGGCCATCCACCACTGCCCTCTGACGCCTACCTTCAAGCCAATTTTGTATCCAAATGGCCAGCTCGCCCTGGTGAGACCTAACCTTGCTAACCAGTCTACCATGTGGAACCGTGTCAAACGCCTTGCTGAAGTCCATATAGAAATCGTCCACCGTTCTGGCCTCATCAATCTTCTTTGTCACTTCTTCAAAGAACTCAGTCAAGTTAGTGGGACACAATTTCCCACGCACAAAGCCATATTGACTAACTCTATTCAGTCCTTGCCTTTCCAAATACATGTAAATCCTGTTAACCAGGTGCAACACAGTGAAAGGATGAGATGAATTTCAGAAGATGAGAGGATGGTGGAAGGTAGACCTCCTTCGCTAGCACCTCCCAGCCCATCTCCTCTATCAACTCGAAGGACAAGGGAAGCAAATTCCTGGGAACACCACCATCTGCAAGTTGCCTTCAGTGCCACTTTCTATCCTACCTTGGAACTATATTGCTGTTCTTTTACAGTCACGGGGTCAAAACCCTGGAACTCTCTCCCTATTGACCTTTGGGGATGGGCAATAAATGCTGGTCTAGCCAGCAATGCCCACATCCCATGAACAAATATAAAAGCAATTGCTGTTGTTTGTATAGAGGGATCACTGACTCCTAATCCCTGTCGTAAAGCTGAATAAAGAACAAAAGGAAAAGAAAAAACTGAATCCTGATGATGTCAGTGGTTATTAGTTAATAAAAGTGTCGCAGTTTCTTATTGCTCGAGTCACCTCTCTTTCTGGCAGATAATCTGATGAGAAATAGCTTGCCTTGCTTTCTCACCAAAATGAATGGCTGAATCTTCAGAGTTAACAGCTCACATGACAAGGAGATCAGATAGAGAGCGCCTCACCCTGGACAGAGAGTGTCTCACCCCTACAGAGAGCCAGGGTTTGGCGTGGGCCCCTGGGTGGAGTGGGTAATCATTCAATATTTACATTGTGAATATACACACTATTTTTAAAAATAAGCAGAGGCCTGATAATGATTAGTGGGGGAGGCAATGGCCTAGCGATATTATCACTGGGCTATTAATCCAGAAACTCAACTAGTACTCTGGGAACCTAGGTTCAAATCCCATCATGCAGACAGTGGAATTTGAATTCAGTAAAAATCCAGGTCTAATGACGACCATGAAATTGTGGTCAATTGTCAGGAAAGACCCCTCTGGTTGATTAATGTCCTTTAGGGAAGGAAATCTGCCGTCCTTACTTGGTGTGGCCTATATATGACTCTAGGCCTGCAAGAATGTGGTTGATTCTTAACTGCTCTCTGGGCAGTCAGGGATGGGTAATAAATATTGGCCTAAGTAGAGATGCTCACATCCCATAAATGAATAAAAAAAACTCCATGGATTGCACTCTTTATAATGCTCAGAGAAAGTGAGGACTGCAGATGCTGGAGATCAGAGTCAAAAGTGTGGTGCTGGAAAAGCGCAGCATCTGAGGAGCAGGAGAATTGATGTTTCAAACATAAATTCTGAAGAGCTTATGCTCGAAATGTTAACTTTCTTGTTCCCCGGATGCTGCCTGACCAGCTGTGCTTTTCCAGCACCACACTTTTTGACTCTTTATAACGCACTAAGCTATAGCACATGATGCCTGTCATTGTGTGTTGGGTTAATCTGTTTCACTGACAGTTATCTACACATTATTTTGGCTCTTCCATAAATGACATATCCCTCTCACTGACGGGATCTGATTAGAATGCACTTTCTCATGGCTCAATCTTGTTTGCACAAACTCAGACTGGAAGGGGGTGAAAGGTCAAAGCACAACGTGAGGGCCCAGATAACTTGGCTCAAGCCTTACTCGGCCAACATCAATGACGTTGCATCCTTAGTCCTTTCTGGCTGGCTATGTATGATTAATGATGGTGATTTATTTTGTGATTTATGCTGTGGAATGAGCTGCCAATTGTTCAACTCCACCGGGAAAAATTTTGTTCAACAGTGGACCCAGCTTCACAGATAGCTCAGTCCCAGAATGAAACAAAACCCAAGGCCCCATTTATAGACTTATCCAAATACTATCAATATTGGAAAACTTAAATAAGAAGCAGAAGATGCTGAACATTTTCAGCTAGTCTGGTAGCCTCTATGGGAAGAGAAATTAAATTTAATGATGAACCTTTTCTTATTCTGTAGATGGTGATGTGCTGCGATGTAGAGGCCTAGAAAAGTGGTTAATTCTGTTTGGACAGTAACTTCACCTTTGGCCACCTATGTCCTGGGTAAATTCCTGGAGAGTTAGCATTTGACAACCCCACTACAACCCCACTAGAGAAAATTTGCTAAGTTAAAAGTGCTATACAAATGCAACTTGGTGGCAGTATCTGTCCTCAGTACCCCTCAATGTGGGGGTGGTACAGTGGCTCAGTGGTTAGCACTGCTTCCTCACAACACCAGGGTCCCAGGTTCGATTCCAGCCCCGGGCATCCGTCTGTGTGGAGTTTGCACATTCTCCACGTGTCTGTGTGGGATTCTTCCGGATGCTCCCGTTTCCTCCCACAATCACAAAAGGTGTGCAGGTCAGGTGAATTGGCTATGTTAAATTGCCCATAGTGTTAGGTACATTAGTCAGAGAGAAATGGGTCTGGGTGGGTTACTCTTTGGAGGGTCGGTGCGGACTTGTTGGGCCAAAGTGCCTGTTTCCACACTATAGGGAATCTCATCATATCTCATATCCATTGTGAGGGAGGATTCTTTTTATAAACATTAGGGCATTTATTGTCAGATTATTTTTTGTGGAAAATCATTCTTCCTGAAGAAAATGATAGAAATAAAAGCTAGCAAGCCTTACCAACTGAGGAGACAGTTTCTCTCCCTTGGCTGCTCCTGTCTCCCCACCAGACTCTACCAATACTCAACAAAGGATACTTTAGCCCAGCGTCAGCCCAGGATGCAGAGGAGTCTCAAGTGGATATTTTGTGCAGGATGCCCTTCGTCAGACAACAGAGACGAAAGCAAATTGTAGACACAGAGTAACTGAGCTGTAAAAGGAAGGTAGATTTATAACGAGAATCCCAGGGATGTGATAGGCTCTGAATATGGAGATAACCTGAGAATATAAAACTCCAAAGGCAAAAAGTTTTTGTAAATAATGAATGAAATTGAATTAGTAAAGAGAGAATCAGGAGACCACACACTGTAGCTAGACAATGTGCAGAAGCAATTAGGAAAGGAAGATGAGATTTATATGGTTAAGCACAGATCCACAGAGAATGCTCAAATAAGATGAAACACAGGTCATGCTAATCTTGGAATCTTGGGTCTCTGAACTGTTGAACGCCTTCATTGAAATAAAACTTTAGGCTCATTGTCCAGTGCTGTGTTAAAGTGTGGCTGTACTGTTGGAGGCAGCATCTACATTTAACTTGACAAGCTAAGGCTGGGCCTGCCTTTTCGGAAAGGCATAAACAATCCCAGAGCAACATTCTGAAGAAGAACAGAGATCTTTCTAGTGGTTCTTGTCAAGATTATTCCCCCAATCTTCATCACTAAAACTGATGATCTAATCATTTCTCTCAGGACTACTGGAGGCAGCTTGCTGTTCACAAAATTTCTTCCTGCATTTCCTGCATTACCACATGACTATACTTCCAAAAGTATACAATTGACTTCAGAGCATTTTGGGATGCCTCAAGATTGTGAAGAATGGCAGAGCATTGTAAGTTTTTCTTCCTAAAGATTGAGCGGAGGCAATTATCTTATGAGGACACATTGGCCCACACCTTAGAATTTGAAAGAGTGCAGTGTTAATAATGAAGCATATCAAATCCTGAGGGTAATTGAGAGAGTAGCTATCGAAGGGATGTTTCCCCTTGTGAAAGAGCCTGGAACTGGGGAACTGTACTTATAAATAAGGATCGCCCATTTAAGATGGAGGTGGAATGTTTTTTCCTCTGAACGTTGTTAGCCTGTGGCACTCTCTTCCCAAGTGGGTAATCAGCAAAGTAGAGCTAAATTCTTCGAGGAGAAAGTGAGGACTGCAGATGCTGGAGATCAGAGCTGAAAATGTGTTGCTGGAAAAACACAGCAGGTCAGGCAGCATCCAAGGAACAGGAGAATCGACGTTTTGGGCATAATTCCTGAAGAAGGGCTTATGCCCGAAATGTCAATTCTCCTGTTCCTTGGATGCTGCCTGACCCGCTGCGCTTTTCCAGCAACACATTTTCAGCAAAGTAGAGCTAAAGCCATTATCTTACCAAATGATGGAGCAGGATCGAGAAACTGAATGGTCTCCTCCTGCTCTTCCTGAGAACATCACTTGGCTTTTGCCAGAAATCAGTTACTTTTGTGGCTACTATTACTCTGGACTCATGTTCACTAAGCCATTGTTGAGCAATTTCAACTCTTCATTTTGCCAGAGCAGCGAGGAGAGAAGGAGAGGTGAAGCGAGGGCTGCCAGGAGGGGTGAGTTTTCCCGCATTAAAAGGGACTTACCTCAGGAGTCGGGCCTCCATTTGCCGAGTGGTGTGAGGGAGGAGTGAAGGACTTCTGGGAAGTCATATATTTGTGTGGTTGTGTTACCCGACACACTACTCGGGTAGTGTCTCCCACCCATCCTCCTCCTCTAACCAAAAACAACGTTCTGTGCACCAGGTTGGTAAGGTAACGAGTTTATTTTTTATTCCTTGTTTTTTCAACAGTCTCTTTGGGAATTTAGAATAGTGGGAATGGAGGTGAAGGCAGTTGAATGTTCCTCCTGCAGAATGTGGGAGGTAAGGGTAACCACTAGTGTCCCTGCTGACTACATCTGCAGGAAGTGCACCCAACTCCAGCTCCTCGAAAACCGCGTGAGGGAACTGGAGCTGGAGCTGGATGAACTTTGGATCATTCAGGAGGCAGAGGGAGTTATTGAGAGGAGCTACAAGGAGGTAGTCACTCCTAAGGAACAAGAAAAAGGCAGATGGGTTACAGTCAGGGGACGGAAAGGGAACCGGCAGGCAGTGCAGGGATCCCCTGTGGCCATTCCCCTCAACAATAAGTATACCGTTTTGGATACTGTTGGGGGAAAGACTTATCAGGGGAAAGCAGTGGGTCACAGGCTCTGGCACCGAGTCTGTCCCTGCTGCTCAGAAGGGAAGGGGAAAGAGGAGCAGAGCAGTAGTCATTGGGGACTCCATAGTTAGGGGGACAGATAGGAGGTTCTGTGGGGACGCAAGAGTCTCATGGTTGGTGTATTGCCTCCCAGGTGCCAGGGGTCGTGATGTCTGTGATCGTGTTTTTGGGATCCTCAAGGGTGAGGGGGAGCAGCCCCAAGTTGTGGTCAACATAGGCACCAACGACATAGGTAGGAAGAGAGATGGGGATTTAAGGCAGAAATTCAGAGAGCTAGGATGGAAGCTTAGAGCTAGGACGAACAGAGTTGTTGTCTCTGGCTTGTTGCCCGTGCCACGTGCTAGTGAAGCAAGGAATAGGGAGAGAGAGGAGTTGAACACGTGGCTACAGGGATAATGCAGGAGGGAGGGTTTTGGATTCTTGGATAATTGGGTCTCTTTCTGGGGTAGGTGGGACCTCTACAAGCAGGATGGTCTTCATCTGAACCAGAGGGGTACCAATATCCTGGGGCAGATATTCACTAAGGCTATTGGGGTGGGTTTAAACTAATCCAGCAGGGGGATGGGAACCAAAATTGTAGTTTGAGTATAGAAAAGGTTGAGAGTAGGGAGGTCCGAAATCAAGTTTCAGGGACACAAGATGGCACCGGCAAGCAAGAAGTTGGTTTGAAGTGTGTCCGGAATAAGGTGGGTGAACTTGCAGCATGGGTTGGTACCTGGGACTTCGATGTTATGGCCATTTCGGAGACATGGATAGAGCAGGGACAGGAATGGTTGTTGCAGGTTCCAGGATTTAGATGCTTCAGTAAGATCAGAGAAGATGGTAAAAGAGGGGGAGGTGTGGCATTGTTGGTCAAGGACAGTATTACAGTTGCAGAAAGGATGTTTGGGGACTCGTCAACTAAGGTAGTATGGGCTGAGATTAGAAACAGGAAAGGTGGGGTCACACTATTGGGAGTTTTCTATAGGCCTCCAAATAGTTCCAGAGATGTAGAGGAAAGGACAGCAAAGATGATTCTCAATAGGAGTGAGAGAGACAGGGTAGTTGTCATGGGGGACTTCAACTTTCCAAATATTGACTGGGAACACTATAGTGCGAGTACTATAGATGGGTCAGTTTTTGTCCAGTGTGTGCAGGAGGGCTTCCTGACACAGTATATAGACAGGCCAACAAGGGGCAAAGCCACATTAGATTTGGTACTGGGTAATGAGCCCGGCCAGCTGTTAGACTTGGAAGTAGACTTTGGTGATAGCGATCACAATTCTGTTATGTTTACTTTAGTGATAGAAAGGGATAGGTGTACTCCACTGGGCAAGAATTATACCTGGGGGAAAGGCAATTACAATGCGATTAGGCAAGATTTAGGAAGCATAGGATGGGGAAGGAAACTGCAGGGAATGGGCGCATTAGAAATGTGGAGCTTATTCAAGGAAAAGCTACTGTGTGTCCTAGAAACGCAACTGTGTGCCAGGCAAGGAGGAAGCTGTAGAGCGCGGGAGCCGTTGTTTACGAAGGAAGTGGGATCTCTGGTCAAGAGGAAGAAGAAGATTTATGTTAGGATGAGATGTGAAGGCTCAGTTAGGGCACTTGAGGGTTACAAGGGAGCCAGGAAAGACCAAAAGAGAGAGCTCAGAAGAGTCAGGAGGAGACATGAGAAGTTGTTGGCAGATAGGCTTTCTATAGGTATTTAAGGAATAAAAGAATGACGAGAGTAAGATTAGGGTTGAAAAATGTGGTGCTGGAAAAACACAGCAGGCCAGGCAGCATCCGAGGAGCAGGAGAATCGACGTTTTGGGCATAAGCATTTCAGCAAGGTGTTCGGTAAGGTTCCCCACAGTAGGCTATTGTACAAAATGCAGAGGAATAGGATTGTAGGAGATAAAGGAGTTTGGATCAGTAATTGGCTTGTTGAAAGAAGACAGAGGGTGATGGTTGATGGGAAATGTTCAACCTGGAGTCCAGCTCCTAGTGGTGTACCGCAAGGGTCGGTGTTGGGTCCACTGCTGTTCGTCATTTTTATAAACGACCTGGATGAGGGCATAGAAGGGTGGGTTAGTAAATTTGCAGACGATACTAAGGTCGGTGGAGTTGTGGATAGTGACGAAGGATGTTGTAGGTTACAGAGAGACATAGATAAGCTGCAGAGCTGGGCTGAGAGGTGGCAAATGGAGTTTAATGCGGACAAGTGTG
The DNA here is from genome assembly GCF_047496795.1 of Chiloscyllium punctatum. Taxonomy (NCBI): domain Eukaryota; kingdom Metazoa; phylum Chordata; class Chondrichthyes; order Orectolobiformes; family Hemiscylliidae; genus Chiloscyllium; species Chiloscyllium punctatum. Next base: position 6,519,026 of record NC_092775.1, read on the forward strand.
AGGTGATTCACTTTGGTCGGAGTAACCAGAATGCAAAGTACTAGGCTAATGGTAAGATTCTTGGCAGTGTAGATGAGCAGAGAGATCTTGGTGACCATGTACACAGATCTTTGAAAGTTGCCACCCAGGTTGACAGGGTTGTTTAGAAGGCATACAGCATTTTTGCTTTTACTAATAGAGGGATCGAGTTCCAGAACCATGAGGTTATGCTGCAGCTGTACAAAACTCTGGTGCAGCCACACTTGGAGTATTGTGTACAGTTCTGGTCACCGCATTATAAGAAGGATGTGGAAGCTTTGGAAAGGGTGCAGAGGAGATTTACTAGGATGTTGTCTGGTGTGGAGGGAAGTTCTTACGAGGAAAGGCTGAGGCACTTGAGGCTGTGTTCGTTGGAGAGAAGAAGGTTGCGAGGTGGCTTAATAGAGACATATAAGATAATCAGAGGGTTAGATAGGGTGGACAGGGAGAGCCTTTTTCCAAGTATGGTGATGGCGAGCACGAGGGGGCATAGCTTTAAATTGAGGGGTGATAGATATAGGACAGATGTCAGAGGTAGTTTCTTTACTCAGCGAGCAGTAAGGGTACGGATTGCTTTGCCTGCAGTGGTAGTAGATTCGCCAACTATTAGTACATTTAAATCATCATTGGACAAACACATGAACGCACATGGAATAGTGTAGGTTAGATGGGCTTCAGATTGTAATGACAGGTCGGCGCAACATCGAGGGCCAAAGGACCTGTACTGCGCTGTAATGTTCTATGTTCTATGTTCTAGTTTAGCACAGTCACCTTGCACACTGACAATGTGATTTCAATTGCAGAAATAGGCCCTTCAGCCCATCAGAGCTGAAAATGTGTTGCTGGAAAAGCGCAGCAGGTCAGGCAGCATCCAAGGAGCAGGAGAATTGACGTTTCGGGCATGAGCCCTTCTTCAGGAATGAGGAAAGTGTGCCAAGCAGGCTAAGATAAAAGGTAGGGAGGAGGGACTTGGGGGAGGGGCGTTGGAAATGGGGGTGGGACGGAGAGGTCAGGAAGAAGATTGCAGGTTAGCATCCCTTATGGTTGGAGGGTTCCCAGGCGGAAGATGAGGCGCTCTTCTTCCAGCCGTCGTGTTGCTATGGTCTGGCGATGGAGGAGTCCAAGGACCTGCATGTCCTTGGGGGAGTGGGAGGGGGAGTTGAAGTGTTGATGCTAACCTGCAATCTTCTTCCTGACTTCTCCGCCCCCACCCCCACTCCTGCCTATCACCCTCACCTTAACCTCCTTCCACCTATTGCATTTCCAACGCCCCTCCCCCAAGTCCCTCCTCCCTACCTTTTATCTTAGCCTGCTTGGCACACTTTCCTCATTCCTGAAGAAGGGCTCATGTCCGAAACGTCGATTCTCCTGCTCCTTGGATGCTGCCTGACCTGCTGTGCTTTTCCAGCAACACATTTTCAGCTCTGATCTCCAGCATCTGCCGTCCTCACTTTCTCCTTCAGCCCATCAGGTCTATTGCCAATGTTCCTGGTGAATATGAACCTTTTCCAACCCGAGTTTAACTTGCCCTTCTGTTCCTCTCTCCTGCAGGTAATTCATCCAGCTTCCCCTTAACTACATCTGCTGTTAGACCCAACCACGTCCCATATGGCAACTTCCATATTCTTACCTTTCTCTGTGTAAAGACGTTTCACCTGACCTCCTTATTGGATTGATTACTGACTGTGTTCTGCTGAAGGATCAGTAGTTTTGGACTGTCCCACAAATGGAAACAAAAATCATCCAAAGTTTTTTTTTCATATCTTTGCTGCCTTTTGAGCATGGGAATTTTACATTTCTCCAGCATTTTAGAATCTGTTATAAATAGTAGCCTGAATATGAATGGAGTCCCATCCAGATCATATTGCTGATAAATTCTTGCTTATTTCAGGAATGCCTGTGCTGGAAGCGTTGACCCCCTTATATCCTGTTTCTGTTACTGTGGGCCTTGATATATCCATGAAGTAACTGACCCCAGGTCATAGCTTCCCAGAATTACCAGCTGCCAGGGATTAGAACAGGGATAATGACTAATGACCTTTTATCTAAAATTAGTCAAACAGAACAAGTCGTAAATGTAGTAGGACCTTGGCAGCTAGTCCCAAATGGATGGAGCTGCAGAAAATATTGTGGAATATGTAAGGAACTAACCATAAACATCTCTTCACTGCCATACTCCAGCCTAATGCCTCAACATAAAATCCAATCTCTCCTCCAAAAATAACCAACTAAACTTGCTGGAAACGCGGAGGCACTATCAGTGACAGAACCTAAGGAGCTCAGTTACCACGTATCTGATCAAAATGAGGGAGGCACTAATGCTCAAACATACAAATTAGCAACAGATGTAGATGCTTCAGCTGTTCAAGCCTGCTCTGCCATTCAATGCAAACAGCCTAATGGTTCCATTAAAGCAGTGAGCAAATTACCAGTTCCCGGGTCTGAGTAATTTCTGTTACAAACAACAGTGATCGCAGCAGCGATCTCTACACCATCACTCTGAAATACCCTGAGCTAGCTAATACTGTGTGCAGAGTACTCGAGCTGGGAGATGGAGTTAATCCGAATTGAAACTGCTGAATGCAACTCTATGTAATGTTTCTTAAAACAAAAACAAAGTAATTCCTATTTTGTTCAAGGTCAAATTTCAATAAAACCCTAGGGTTCCTCACACTAATCCAGTATTTGATTTTCAGCATCTGCAGTCATTGTTTTTACCTTTCTCAGTCAGAGTTTGACCTTCTGAATCCCTTCCTCAAAGCTTTATGTCTTGTCCCTTTCCTCCGAGCCTCCTTCCCAGATTGTCTCTCTTTCTCTGTCCCTCATGGTTTTGTGTTCTGTGTTTTCTTCTGCCAAGTCCCTCTGTCTGATTTTCAGCTCTATTTCAACATGGATGTTTATGTTGTGGGTCAATACTTTGAACTCCCCTCAGTTCAGACTGGTTCTGCCTAACATAATCTCCGTATTGGCCCAGAACAGCCAAACATGGCTAACACATTGTTCTTTACCTCCAGATGATTGAAACTTACTTAGAATATTATATCTGGAGTTCTTGTTTATGTTTTTCAGGTTATCACAATGCCATTGGCCAATATTGAAAGTTAGTATGTAGGAATAGTATGGAGAAATGGGAATACCGTGAAAGTCACGGAACATTAATTCTCCCAGTTCACACCAGCTGTTCCACATTTGCTGATCAGTAAACCTCCTGGCCAACGGTCGTTGTGGTAGTGTACCTATCTCAGGACCCATCTGGTCCAGAGGTGTGTCATAACAACTCTGAGCTGGTTACTTAGTAAATATCTATATTGTCTGCCCAGTCCTCAAACCTCCCCAAACCCATTCCTAGCAAAGGAAGACCTACTTCCATATTCTCATTACAATGATGCAATATCTCAACGATTGTGTGATAGGGCTTGCTAGGAACAGAAACAACAAGGAATTAACTTTCCTTTGATTTATAAGATGTGTGATATCAATCAGCAATTTGTTAAATTACTGGAGCCCAGGCTGTGATTGGACCAGCGAAACCTATCCCAGTAAATGCACCAAAAATGCCAAGTCAGCCAGCTGTGTCTGTGTGTGTGCATGTGTGTGTGTGTGTGTGTGAGAGAGAGAGAGACAGACAGAGCAAGACTGTTTAAGGAAGGCTACAAAAGACAGAGACAATGTGCGTGTAAGAAAGGGAGAGTGTCCGACTGAGAGGCAAGGACTGTTGGAGCCAATGTTAGAGAGACTGATTGTGAGGAATGAGTGAATGAGAATGAGTGTGAGACCTGTGTGTCAGTGTGAGAGTGAAAGATAGTGAAGCTTGAGATAGAGAGTGAGATTGAGGGTCAGATGAGTGAATAGGAGAGAGAATACGGAAGTGTGAATTGTGAAAAACGCAGAGAGGTAGTCTGAGAGAGAACATCAGATTACCTGTAACTCTGGGTTAGCAAGTGGGTGTGAATTTGAGGGTCAGATAGAGGGTTACACCAAGCTGTCTTCTGTCAATCTGTTTAGCACAATGAGTCTAGGATAACTGGATTGATTCTCCTTTCTTCACCTGGCCATGGGTCTCAGCATCCTACAACAAAGATTCCTGAGACCAAGGTCCCAAGGTGTGACTGGCTGCTGCCTTTTGGAGCTCTGATCTCTCCATCCAGATCCAAAAAGGCACTTGACTCCCAGCTCCTCCATAGGCTTTTCTGTACCCTGGGCATTCTGAGGAGGGCTCAGGGTGGGAAGGTGGTGGTTGAGATTCAGTCACCTGCCTCCTCCAATAAGGACACAAACTGAATAGGGGCCAATCTATTAACAGTGGTCTCTGGTCACCCCCAGATATTAAAATTTACCTCAACCATTTCACCTGAATCTAGATGTTCCCAGAATGACAGCTGAACTCAAAAGGGGGCTGTACCCTACAAAGTCTTTAAGATCATAGCTTCCCTCCAATTCTGGTCTTTACACCATTCGTAGTTTTAATTGGCCTTCCACTGATGGCCCTGTCAGGGTCCTAAGCTTTGAATGCTCTCTCTAAACCTCTCTTTCTACTTCTCCACATCCCCTTCCTTCTTTAAAGTGCTCTGTCTCTTTGATCAAACCTTTGGTCCACTTGTGCTGAGACTGTACGTGGGTCAGTTTTGATGCATCCTTGGCGTGTGAGCATCACTGCACTAAGCCAGCACTTATTCTTCATTCTGAGTTACACTGGTCAGGGAGTACTGTTATGATGTGTAATGATACTCACAGTGCTGATAAAGAGGGTGTACCTGGAGTTTGACCCAGCAACAGTGAAGGAATGATGATATAGTTCCCAAAAAATGAGAAATACATGAATGATAAATCGAAAATTCAATTGAACATATGGGCGGTTGTGACTTGGAGGGGAACTTGCAGGTGATGGCATTCCCATGTATCTGCTGCCCTTGACCTTCTAGATGGTTGCGGTTGTGGGTCAGAAGGTGTTGTTGGTGTTTTGCTGCAATGCATCTTGTAGATCACACTCACTGTTGCATTGTGCATCCCTGGTGGAGGGAATGGATGTTGAAGGGGTTGGTGGTGGGATTGTGTTAATGAAGTAGATAGCTTTTTCATGGATGGTATCAAGTTTCTTGAATGTTGTTGGAGCTGCACTGATTCAATCAAGAGTATTCATTCACTGTCCTGACTTGTGCCTTGTAGATAATGGATAGACTTTGAGCATTCAGAAGGTCTCTGCAAAACTCCCAGGCTGTAGTCAGCAGAGGGTTTAAATGAAAGGTCCAGTTAAGTTTCTGACTAATGGAAACCCTCAGGATATTGAAAGGTTTAAGTGATGGTTACATCGTTGAATGTTTAGGGGAATTGGTCATTGCTTGACAATTGTTGCTATCAACATTTGTTAGACATTTGCTCCTGTAAAGTGCCTCAACAACTTTTTACTTCTGAGAAGTTTGTGAAAGGGACAATTTTCATCAGGACACATGCAAGAATTCCAAAGAAGTGGGCAACTATGTTTATCCTCATGAGAAAGGAGGTGCTGATTGGTTGGAAAGTTGTCTGTTTGGTCAAGGTGTTGCTGTGGCAAAGGAGCATGGGACAAATTGTTCCCAGCAGATTTCACTTACCAACCAACCTGTCCAGTTTTCTCAAGCTGTATAACTTGTTGGGTTCTTTGAAAATTGAAATTCTCACATCTGTTCTGATAAGTGCAAAACAACAAACTTCATCAGCACAGCTAGATTTTCAGTGATCCAGACAGTCCCTGGGATGCAAACAAATTCTGCTCTTGAGTCTGTTCACAAGTTGATTGGTATGCAAGTTGCAACACAATGCAGGACTATAGATTTCGCTGCTCGTTGGATGCTGCCTGAACTGCTGTGCTCTTCCAGCACCACTAATCCAGTATTTGGTTTTCAGCATCTGCAGTCATTGTTTTTACCTATATAAAACAGCTGTCTGCCAGTATAGGAGACATTTGCATATTGTATCTTTAATATGACACCGCTGTATGGGATCGCATTCATAGTACGAGCATTTATAAGCCAGACATTGGCAAACTGGGGACCCCCTATACTCAGTTTATGGAGGACCGGGTGATTATTTTTAAGGAGCACTAGATCAGTGCAGGATGTAACACAACCAACAAATCTCTGTCCCATTAATTCGGCTGTTCTGTGCTCAGGGACTATGTGCTTTCCTTGTGAGGCATAAAGCAGAGAAATCACAAAACCACTTTCAGCAGAAGGAACGAAAGAACAAGTTTTGCATCTTTGTAGGTTTTTGCATGACACTGGTCACCTCAAAGTGTTCTGAGGCCAATTCGTAATTTTTAAATAGCAATCATTTCTGGAATGTAGGAAACAGAGAAGCTAATTTACACACAACAAACTCCCCCAAACAACAATGTTGTGATGACCAGAGAAGCTCTTTGTACTCAATTGATTTTTGTACTCAAGTTATGGAAGCTGAAATTATGTGTTTAGATTAGATTCCCCACAGTATGGAAACAGGCCCTTCGGCCCAACCAGTCCACACCGACCCTCCGAAGAGTAATCCACCCAGACCCATTTCCCTCTGACTAACACACCTAACACTATGGGCAATTTAGCATGGCCAATCCACCTTTGGTCTGTGGGAATAAACTGGAGCACCTGGAGGAAATCCATGCAGAGAATGTGCAAACTCCACACAGACGGTCACCCAAGGGTGGAATCGAACCTGGGATCGTGGTGCTGTGAGGCATCAGTGCTAACCACTGAGCCCTGAACCTTAGCTGACACTATGACTAACTGCAATTCACCAGAATTAAAGGCTAATGTACTGCTCCATCTCACACTCTCACTTAGCCCTGCTTCTGAACACCCGCTCACCACAGAAGACATGACTTGTGTTAACTTTGTCATGGTTTCCAGCCCACACCTACTTGTGTTCCCGTGTTCCTAAGAACAGGCAGTTGGCAGGTATTGACATTTCTGACGCAGGAGGGAGTATATTGTCAGTGTCGGTTTTAAGATCTGCCATAAATGTGATTGTAACATTGGAGGGTTTCTTCCATTTCTTTATTCTTGGGCTGTGGGCAACACTTACCTATGTTCTTATCTGTGAATATTGAGAGTCAATATTGTTGTTTGTGGTTGTAGAACAAAATAAGTATGAAGAACAGAGTCATACCAGACTCAAAATGTTGACTCTGTTTCTCTCTCCGTAGATGCTGCCAGACCTGCTGAGTTTCTCCAGCAGTGTACGTGTTGGTTTTGATGATAAACAGATGCTCTTCTGTCTTTTATTAAGTTCATTTTGCATCATTCTGGCAGTTAGATGATTGTGTAATTACATTGATCTATCAATATTAAGACTCACAAACCCTTAACATTCGCCCTGTACCTGTGTTTTTGTTGTTACCGCTGTTCACCTATTATTTACTTATTTATGCTACTTAACTCTGTGATCAGCCTGCATTGCTCGCAAGACAAAACTTTTCACAGTGCCTCGGTACACATGATAATAAATTCAATTCAATTCAATTCAATGATAGAGATGTAGTTCTGGAATCCACAGTATTGGAGGGGGATGCAATAATACTGGAGAGAGTGGAAAGGGAATTTACCGGAATGGTACCTGTACTGGAGCGTTTCAATTATGAAGAGAGATTGGACAGACTGGGGTTGTTTTCCTTAGAGCAGAGGGGATTGAAAGGGGACATGATTAAGATAGATAAAAGGAGTAGGGGCATAAGGAAGATAAACAGGAAGAAACTTTTCCCCTTTGTGGAGAGATCAATGACTAAGGGGGCAATCATAGATTTAAGGGATGAGGCAGGAGGTTTATAAACGATGTGAGGAAAGTCTTTTCACCCAGGGGGTGGTGGGAATCTGGAATTCACTGTCTATCAGGGTGGACATAACAAAAACCCTCACAACATTTAAGAGCATTTCGATGTACAGTTACGATGCAAAGGTATACAAGATACTGGGTGAAGAGTTGGAAAATGGAATTAGAACAGTTAAGTGGCTGTATTTGACCAGTGTTGGTGTGATGGATTGAAAGACTTTTCTCTGTGCTGTAGGTTTCTATGGGAGTTGAGATAGGGATATACCCAGTGATGAACAGTTCCAGGAATCTTAGGCCCAAAGGCTCCTGTTCTTCCTAAGCTGTGTTACATTCACCAAATCACTCAAGCAGAGTATTCCAAAGTGTTCTTAGAGTGGGTGTTGACAGTCATTGAGGTGATAGAAATGCAGTGAATAACATTTATTTACATAGAAAATGGAATATTGGTAAAGGAAAAGACAGATTTTATCAATGTGTTTGCCTTCCACTCATCAGGCGAATTCACAGAAAAAAAACAAACAAAAGGGAAAACAACATGTATACTGTGTGAGTGGAGGGTGGTCATTAGTTATTAGGTAGACTCTGATTGGTAGAGTCATTGCCATGGAGAAATAATCAGTTAGGTGATGATCGACAGTTAACTGCCATTTACATTTCTTACAAAAGCCAAGTTGACTTTGATTGATCAAGGCATTACCCTGAGAAATGAACCAGGGAGTGGCTGCCACCTATTTTATTGCATTGAAACAGGCACAGTATGTGGACACCTTCGTCCCTTCTGTTTTCTTCTGCAATACTCAAGTTCTGAACTTCCAGACAACAATTAGAAAGCAGAGAATCGATTTAACCAGAGGCTCCATGGGAGCAAAGAGAATTAACAAATGAAACCACAGAAAACTGTCTCGAGTACAGCAGCATTATTTCTCTAGCAAAGTGCAGGAGAGTTTCATACAGGGAATAATGCCCCTAAAATCAATTTCTACCATTCGATTGAAAGCGGTAATCACCCAATCATCTCCATTCTACTGGGATATGAAGTTCATCACAGACTTCCATATTTTTTTCCAGCATCTTTGATCTCTTGGTTGTGGTGCTATCTGATAGATTGTCTGATTATTCTCACTTCTATCTCTCATTGTGAGATTTTGAACTCTGGAACCATGGATTTATTCTCATAACCACAAATCTACCATCTACTCAAGTTCTGTAATTAGCTTCTCAAGTAGGTAATGAGCTACTTAACCGTTGAGGATATGGAATGAGATCCTGCATCCAGCTGTGGAAAGTACAAAGTATTTCAAAAGCCTTTGCACAAACACATTCAACTGTCAGAGCAAGCAGTCAGACCCTTGATTCAAGGGCCAGCAGTGTAATGGATAAACAGAATAGCATTCCAAGTGTCCTGGAGTGGACCTTGACAATGACTCTGAGCCAGCGCAGGGGGAATTGTAAACAAAGGGGGGGGGGGGTGGCGGGATTGCCAGGATGATCATTAAAGCCTGTTTAAACCATAGAGTCCCTCTCACTAAGCCTCCAGCAAGCCAAACCTGTTGCACAACATTCCTTTGATCATCTTCACTGTTGCTCATGGTGATGTGATGTGTACTAAACTTACTAACACCCCTCAGTTTCACTTTGCTTCTAGTTAAGTCGATATTACCCATGTTGTCTTTTAGACGTCCATATTTGCCACCAGCCTCAAGTCTCGATCATTTTGTTGTTTTCAGTCTCAGGCAGACTGGCTCCTTTCATCTTGGCAATGTGTAGAAAACATAGAATGAGTCCATTCAGCCCCGGGAGAGTAATCTTTTCCAAACCCACTTCCTAGCTGTTCACCTGTACCTGTATAGGGTACAACATCTCAAGCACGTTTTTAATGCAAAGAGACATTCTGCCTTTTTTTACCCTTTTTGGAGGCAGACCCTCTACCCTGTGGCTGAAAAATATAACTTTTTGATTATCTGTTTATCCTTCCACCAAGTGGTCTGAATCTATGGCTTTTTGGTAATTCACTCCTCTGCTAAAGGAATAGATCTTCCTATCCACCAATTCCAGATTCCATAATTTGATTTAATTAAAACTCCTTTTTTTCAGAGGGAATACCTCAGCTTATCTAATTGTTCCTCAGCGCCAGGGACCCGGGTTCAATTCCCGCCTCAGACAACTATCTGTGTGGAGTTTGTACATTCTCCCCGTGTCTGCGTGGGTTTCCTTCGGGTGCTCCGGTTTCCTCCCACAGTCCAAAGAAGTGCAGGTTAGGTGAATTGACCATGCTAAATTGCCCATAGTGTTAGGTATATTAGTCAGGGGTAAATATAGGGGGGTGGGTTTCTCTTCGGAGGGTCAGTGTGGACTTGTTGGGCCGAAGGGCCTGTTTCCACACTGTAGGGAATCTAATCTAATCGATTCTAATTTGGCCTGATCTCAGCTGATAGAACATAGAACATAAAACATAAACATAGAACAGTAGGGCACCCCCCTCAATGTTGTGACAACCTTTTAGCTTACTCTAAGATCAGACTAACCCACATACCCTTCACTGTCCTAACTTCCATGTGCCTATCCAAGAGTCACTTAAATGTCCCTCAGGTATCTGACTCTACTCCCACTGCTGGCAGTGCATTCCACACACCCACCACTCTCTGTGTAAAGAACCTACCTCTGACATCTCCCCTAACCCTTCCTCCAATCATATTAAAATGATGCCCCCTCGTGATGGCCATTTCCATCCTGCAAAAAGGTCTCTGGCCATCCACTCTATCTATGCCTCTCATCATCTTGTACACCTCTATCAAGTCACCTCTCATCCTGGACAAAGTCACTGTCTGAGTGAAGCCTGGCTTGGTAGACTCTAACCTGATTTTTGTTATAAACTGTGGGAGTCAGTGACTGAATGAACCTGCCAATGTAATTTTAACACAAAAACAAAAAGTTTATTAAACAGGAACAAGAATGAAATATCTTAGACTCAATAAAGCTGTTGGAAATATTTCAATACAAACACCAGAAAATAACTCAAATTCGCCCTATTCCTGTTATCAATATTCAATAATACAACATTCCTTCTGTCCCACCCATATCTATATAATCACTCAAACCCCAGCTAAGATTCATCACCATTTCCACACTGACACTCAGGCTTATACAACGCTAACTGGATACCTTCCGATAAATTTCTGTTCATTGACTGGATGCTTTTCTTCGGCAGTTCTCACCCTGAGACACCTAAAACATACTGCAAACGAAACTCACAGTTACTTTAACTTCAGAGAAAATACAAGTTCCCTAAGCTGACTTCCTTGCAGTTTCCTTCCTTACCAAAGACTTTAACACTTTGTCTCCATTCTCCGGTAAACCCAAACTGATTTTGCATTATTCTATGTATCTGTGCATTGTCAGTCCCCTGTCGCTAGGCAACGGTATACTTTTCATATTTTTTTTGTTAATTATCCTAAACTATGAATCCCCACTTTTTCACTGCCAGGGCTGTAAAACCTCATTAAGATGCATGCGACCAAAAAAGACTGCAGACTTCTTGCTGCTGAGCTCACCAGGCCAAAAAAGTGATATATGAAAACGACGTCTCCCTCAGGTCTTAATGCACAAAATATAAAATGTCAAGGAAACTTAAAATTATAAAGAGTGAAAAAACTGCCAATGCTGTAAATCAGAAACAAAAGCAGAAGTTGCTGGAAAAACTCAGAAGGTTGGGCAGCATCTGTGAAGAGAAATCAGAGTTAACCTTTTGGGTCTGGTGACCCTTCCTCAGAACTTAAAATTATACATTGTTTCTGACATACTCCTGGCACATCCCTGCAAATGTCTTCAGTTCTCAATCTGATCACATCTTGCATGTGGTGCCTGTGTTCTAGCTGCAGCCTTACTAGTGTTTTATACTGTCTGAGCAGAACCTCTCTGCTTCCCTGTCACAGCCAATGAACGTGACTGAGGTGTTGGTCTAGCACAAAGGGAAATGAAATTAATCATGTGCCATAACACAAATCAGATGATTGGTGATGCCACTTTTAGAATACTGCGTACAATACTGGTCCCTATTCGACAGGAGATGTCGTTAAACTTGAGAGAATGCAGAAAAGGTTTGAATTGAATTTATTGTCACATGTACCGAGGCACAGTGAAAAGCTTCGTCTCGCAAGCAATACAGCCAGATCAGAGTTAAGTAGCATCAATAGTAAATAGTAGGTAAACTGCGGCAAAAACAAAAACACAGGTACAGGCGAATGTTAAGAGTTTGTGAGTCCATTCAGTATTCTAACAACAGAAGGGCAGAAACTGTTTCAAAACTGGCTGGTGCGTGTGTTAAGGTTTCTGTACCTTCTCCCCGATGGTACAGGTTGTAGAAAAACATTGCCAGGGTGGGATGGATCTTTGAGAATGCTGGCGGCCTTTCCTTGACAACAGACTTGGTAGATGGATTCTATAGATGGGAGGTTGGCCTTTGTGATTGTCCGGGCCGAGTTCACCACTCTCCGTAACCGTCTCTGATCTTGAATGGTACAGTTACCGTACCAGATAGTGATACATCCAGACAGAATGCTCTTGTTGGCGCATCTATAAAAGTTGGCAAGGGTATTCACCGTCATGCCAAATTTCCTCAGCTGCCTGAAGAAGAAGAGATGTTGTTGGGCCTTTGTAACCAGTGCGTCCACATGAAGGTCCAAGAAAGCTTGTTGTGGATGACCACCCTCAGTAGCTTGACACTCTCGACTCATTCCACCTCTCTGCTATTAATGTGTAGGGAGGCATGAGTAACATCCTGCCGAAAGTCAATAATGAGTTCCTTGGTTTTGCCGGCATTGAGAGCTAGGTTGTTTGCAGTGCATCATTTTTCCAGGTCTTCCACCTCCTGCCTGTGGTCTGTTTCGTTGCCATCTGAGATTCGACTGACAATGGTGGTGTCATCAGCGAACTTGTAAATGGCATTAGTCTGGTATTTGGCGATGCAGTCATGGGTATACAGTGAGTACAGTAGGGGGCTGAGTACACACCCCTGGGGGGGCTCCAGTGTTGAGTGTTAGTGAGGATGAAATATTGTCCCCAATCTTCACTGATTGTGGCCTGTGGGAGGAAACTGAGGATCCAGTTGTAGAGAGTGGAGCTGAGTCTGAGATCACTAAGCTTAGTAATCACAAATTTACAAGGATGTTGTTGGGATGGGAAGGTTTGAGTTATATGGAGAGGCTGAATAGGCTGGGGCTATTTTTCCCTGGTGTATCAGAGACTGAGGGGTAATCTCAGTACATGATGTTTAAAAATCATGAGGGACATGGACATGGATAGGGTAAATAGCCAAAATATTTTCCCCAGGGTAGGGGAGTTGAAAACTTGAGAGAATAGGTTTAGGGGAGAGGGGAAAGACTTTAAAAGGACCTGAGGGGTAACTTTTCAGACAGGAGGTGGTGCATGTATGGAACATGCTGCCAGAGGGAGTCATGGAGGTAAGCACAATGACAACATTTAAAAGGAGACACTTGCCTTCAAGGAAGCATCTCAAAGTTACAAGGAGGAGGGACTTATGCTGTTCATAACTGAGCATTTCCAGATAGTCTTTAAGATGAGACTGGGTGAGGGGAAGGTGATGTTTCTTCTGGGCTTTCACTGACCATGTGCTCCGGCTGTAAAATGTTATGTCACCAACAGAGAAGAAGCTTTTAGCATTGTGGTTTCTAACGATCTGGACCCTCCAACAACCCCTGCAGTCTCTTTGGCGAGGTAAATGACAGGTGACAGAGTGTACACTCAATATTCCCTGGAGTTTAAAAAATGAGTTGTGATCTAATTGAAATGTAAAATTCAGAAGAAGCTTGACTGATGCTGGGAGGATGTTTCTCCTGGGTGGACAATAGAGGGTTCACTCTCAGGATAAGTGGACAATCATTTCAAACTGAAATGAAGAGAATTTTCTTCAACTGAGGGTTGCAAATCATTGGAACGCTCTACCCCTGAAAGCTATCAAAGCTGACATGAGCCTGATGGGAAGAGAGCTGGAACTCAAGCTCTCCTACTCAACAAGGTATCACCAGTGGTGACAATTTAGATTAGTTTAGATTCCCTACAGTGTGGAAACAGGCCCTTCAGCCCAACAAGTCCGCACCGACCCTCTGAAGAGCATCCCACCCAGACCATTCCCCTATATTTACTCCTGACTAAGGCACCTAAACACTATGGGACAATTTAGCATGACCAATTCACCTAACCTGCACATTTATGGACTGTGGGAGGAAACTGGAGCACCTGGAGGAAACCCACGCAGACATGGGGAGAGTGTGCAAACCCCACACAATTCCCGGGAATTGAACCCGGGGAGAGTGTGCAAATCCCACGCTGTGAGGCAGTAGTGCTAACCACTGAGCCACTGTGCCGCCCCACAACGACCAATTTAATATCTACTACAGTTAATGCCTGAATGTGTCCACACTCTCAGAAAGAAAAGAAACTCACACCAGGCTGAATCAACTCACAAGAAAACAAAAGCTTATTAATTATCAACAAACATCCTCTAACATGTGGCAAAATGGATAATGAATTGCTAATATGCAATCTCAAATGATAGCTCCTGTAAATCCAAACATGGACATATTAATTCATAAGTAGGACAGGCCCAACAGATGATTCTGCAGAAATATCATGGAAGGAAATATAAATGAAAGGAAGAAATTCTATTGGTGAAGAGTTCAAACCATAAGGGTGAAATGAGGTGGTTTTCTCACAATTCTTTGGTTTTTGACAATAATATTGACAATGTGCACCCCTCAATTTGGCAGCTGGTCAGTTGGACCTAGGTTTTTTATTTGAGTTAGAGATGATCCTTTCTAGGTTATTTTAGAACTTGTTTTCTTTAACTTGCAGAGGAAGAAGGAGGGAGATCTGGCTTGGTATGCAGGATTTTGGAAATCTGAGTATAAATGCTCTTTCCTCAGTTCTGTAACAAACTGAATCTTAAAACCAATCCAAAAAGCTTTTGCTGGGCAGTCTTGTTTTCCTTAGTCTAAAATTACCAGGTGGAGAGTGTGGTGCTGGAAAAACACAGCTGGTCAGGCAGCATCCGAGGAGCAGGAAAATCGACATTTCTGGCAAAAGCTCTTCATCAGGAATGGGCTCATTCCTGATGAAGGGCTTTTGCCCAAAACGTTAATTCCCCAGCTCCTCGGATGCTGCCTGACCTGCTGTGTGTTTCCAGCAACACACTCTCGACTCTGATCTCCAGCATCTGCCATCCTCACTTTTGCCTAAAATTACCAGGTGCCAGCTAGTCTCACAAAAATATCAAAATCTAACTTCTCCGAGAGTTGCAAACCCCACGTATAACACCAATAAGACCATAAGAAATAAGAACAGGAATGGGCCCTCACACACGCTCCATCATTCAATAGGATCATTGGCATTCCTCATGTCCACTTGCCTGCCCTTACCAATAAACCTTGATTCCCCTGATTAAGAATCTATCTATCTATCTCAACCTTAAATATATACAAGGACCCTGTCCTCACATCTCTCTGTGACTATGCCCTCTGTCATGGACTCTCCCATGAAGGGAAACATTATCTCAGCATTTATCCCGTCCAGCCCGTTAAGAATCCTATGAGTGAAAACCATTGCATTGAGTCTAGGAGTTGAGAGGTCATGTTGCGCCAAACAGAACACTTTTGGAATACTAGGTTCAATTCTGGTTTCTCTGCTATTGAAAAGATTTTATAAAATTTCAAAGGGTTCACTAAAGATTTATAAGGGCATTGGCGGGGTTGGAGGGTTTGAGCTATAGGGAGAGGCTGAATAGACTGGGGCTAACTTCCCTGGAGTGTCAAAGACTGAGGGGTGACCTTATAGAGGTTTATAAAATCATGAGGGGCATGGAATGGGTGAATAGCAAGGTCTTTTGCTCAGGGTTGGGGAGTCCAAAACTAGAGGGGATAGGTTTAAGGTGAGAGGGGAAAGATTTAAAAGGGACCTAAGGGGCAACCTTTTTACACAGAGGGTGGTGCATGTATGGAATGAGCTGCCAGAGGAAATAGTGGAGACTGGGACAGTTGCAACATTTAAAAGTCATCTGAATAGGAATGGCTTAGAGTAATATGAGGCCAAATGTTGGTAAATGGGACTAGATTAATTTAGGATATCTAGTTGGCATGGACAGATTGGACCAAAGGATCTGTTTCTGTGCTGTACATCTCTATGACTCTAATTGCTTCAAACTGTAAAAACAAGCTAGTTAATTATTTGCAATACAGCAGTGTTCAAATCATTCTGTTTATCCTTCAAATTAAAAATATGTAGCCCTTAGAATTCTGAGTCATTAAGTTATTCAAGACTGAGATAAATAGAATTATAGATTATTTTAAGAGTCAAGGAACATGGAGTGGAGCAGTAAATTGGAGTTGTGTTTGAAAGTCAGACATGATCTTATTGAATGGTAGAACAGATCTAATGGTCCCCATCAGCTCCTACCTCTAATATCCTTACAAATTATCCCGAAAATACCAAGAGAGTTGAAATCATTCCATGTCACGCTGCACTGTTGTGTGAGTTTAGCAGACTCACTGGTAGCGGCAGATTGGTAATAAATAATTCATCAGGAAATAATCCTGCTTCTATTTAGTCTGTAGCCAGGGCTGGAGCCTGTCTCCTCACTGATCAAACTGACTTGCAGTGTCTGGGTTTCACCTCTGCAGCAGCTTGATCCGACACAGCGCAGGAACAGAGGAAACAGCGAGGAACATTAAATGCAAACGAGGGCAAACAAGTGCCTGAAAATATCTTCCCGAGAGTATGGATCTTTCAAAGACAACAGAACTCCTTTCATAAGAACCAGCTGAAAGAATTAACATTTGACTGATAGTTGGGTGAGAGTCCTTTTCACTTTAAACTCAAGGATGCCATTTCACTGAACAATTAGATTGAAATTCTCATCACCAAACTTCAAAATAAAATCCACACTTTAAACAGACATTAGCTGAAATTTGCAAAAATTCAAAAAAATCGTTAAACCTTTGCATTCGCCAATCAGGCTGTAGCTCTTAGAGCCTTCGTTTGCTTTGGGCAAAGGCACCAGCTTTGGGTGAAACACAAATAAAAATATTTCATTGCATTTTCTCCAGGTTTTTCCCTGATGCATAAGGGTTTTGAGCGGACGTTGAGGGCATAAAATGAATAGGATGAATTTGAATTATTTTCTGGTGTTTGTATTGGAATCTTTCCAACCTCCTCTGCAGCTGATTTATATTATGGAATCACTGAACAATACGAAACAAGAGGAGACCATTCATCCTTCTGCCCCTGTGCTGCTACCTGAGAGCATTATTCAATCTGGGTAAATAGCAAGGTAGGGGACTCCAAAACTAGAGGGCATAGGTTTAAGGTGAGAGGGGAAAGATTTAAAAGGGACCTAAGGGGCAACTTTTTTACACAGAGGGTGTTAATCCCACTCTCCTATTCTCCCTCTCTTTGTTACCCAGGATTTTCCTTCTCTCTTCAAATATTTGTCTGATTTCCTTTTGGAAGTTATTACTCAATCTGTTTCCACCACGATTTCAGGACCTGCATTCCAGATCATAAAATTAATTAAACACTCTTCACGTCACTTTTGATTCTTCTGACAAAAATATTAAATCGACATTTTCCAGTTACAACTCCTTAGAAATGCAGTAACAAAAGTTTATAAAATAAAATGGCAAAATGTAGAGCAATGAGTAACATTTCTGACAGTGATGTCCACTCCAGAACATCTCACCTCAGGGTCTGTACTGAGAGCCTGATCACTTGTCCTCGACTCTTCCCATCAGATGAAACAGCCAGTCTAGTGAGTCCTGTTGAATTTTATCTGTTTCAGTGAGATCCCTCTGAATCTGCTACTGAAAACAATTTATTCTGACTTACCCTCAAAAATATTTAAAAATTTTGAAGGTAATACATCTCCCTTCACATTCGTTACTAAAAGGAGAACAACCCCAGTTTCTGCACCCTCTCCATCTACTCAGATCATTCATCCTTGGAAGCATTCTATTAATGGACTGGAAAATTAAATACTTCAAACGACTACCTAAAATAGCTCTCTGGCTCCGAATCTGTTGTTGTGCTCATTCATGATGTGAAATGCAAACAGAAATCGCTGGAGAAACTCAACACTTCTGGCAGTGACCTTGGAGAAAGGAATAGAGGTTAAAGGTTTCAAGTCCAACATTATCTTCATCCGTTTTTTGCTAATTGGACAAAAAAGGAAGGCTTTTTTTTGCCACAGCAAGTTTCTCAACATCAGGGCTTTGCAAAACACTCCAAAGCTAATGAAGTACTGTTTGAAATTTAGTCAATGCTGTAACATAGGAATTGAGGCAGTCAATTCGCACACAGAAAACTCCTCAAACAGCCTTAGTAATGAAAATTCCTCCATATGAAACCTGAAAGATTAGCTCTGCCTTTGTTTCCACAGTCGCTGCCTGACCCGACCAATCTTCGCATTGGCTTTATGTTTGAATCGAGTTCAACATCTTCAGTATTTTATTTGGAAACAGTTTTCATGACATTAATTGAGTGATAAATATTGGTTAGAACACCAGAGAGAGCCCCCCCTGCTGTTCCGAAGATAGTGCCAGGGGTTGACTTTTGCTTCCAACTAAAGCGGTTAACACCTTATCTGATAGCACAATACTCCCAGTGCTCGACTGAAATGTCAGCCCAATTTAGGACCTCCAGGGGGTGATGGGTTTAAATGCACAAGTTTCTGATTTGGAATCACAACTATAACTAGCCAAGTAATAGAAAGCAAGCAACTTCTTCTCAGAAAGTCGACAAACCAACCTGACACTAGGTGACATACAGAGGGAGAACATGGGACCAAATATTTGACCAAAGAGGTAGTGTGAGTGCTCCACCTCCAGAAGGATATTTTACCTGAAGTGGTCATGCTTGCTACCTCGGAGAATACAAGAAACTGGGTGTGGATCTAATGGTACTGAAGAATCCAATGGACATTTATTACAATTAACTATTATGTAAAAACTTTACATTCCCCAGGCACACAGGTGTGTGGGCTAACATTAAGGTAGAGGCTGTACCTCCTTAATCCAGCACTCTGTTTCAGCAACTTCAGCATAGTCCCAGATCCGGGTCATACAACGTCTTTGTTTAGGAGATGAGGTTATGGAGTACACATGCCCATTCTACACTTGCACTTAACAGAGAGAAGTGCTTTTACTTTTCTGTCTGACATCATTCAGATCATTGTCATATAATTTGTACAGTGCAGAAAGAGGCCATTTGGCCCACTGAGTTGGTACTGACCCTCCAAAGGGCATCTCGCCCACCCCCAGATCCAGACCCTTACCCTATCCCCGTAATCCCATATTTACTAAGGCCGATCCACCTAGACTACGCATCCCGGGATGCTATGGGCAATTTAAGCATGGCCAATCCACTAACCTGAGGGTAGAATTGAACCCAGGACCCTGGTGCTGTGAGGTAGCAGCGCTAACCACTGAGCCACCACGCTGCTCCAACTTACTGGAGCCTTCAATATGATAATGTATTTTGTTGCTCTCAGCTGGGTGTGGATGGCATTACAAATGAAATAATTTAACCTCACATGGGAATGGTTGTGGCACTGTTGGTGCTTATGCAACTTTATTCTTTTCCATTTTCTATATTGTGGAACATTATTTGTGCTAAAATATGATTACAGTAGGTAAAGTTAATTGAATTAAAAAATAAAATACAGATCGGTTGCAACTAGTATGTTGCACAGTGCTTTCTAAAATCATCTATAAACTCCGGTGCTGTTAAAAAGGAAGGAATGGTTAGACCAGGAAAGTACAGGCCAGTCAGTGTAGCCTATGGTGGGAAACTCTTAGAAAGAATTCTGAGGGACAGAATACATCTGCACATGGAGGAGCACAGACTAATCAGGGTTAGTCAGCATGGATTTATTAAGGGAAGGTCATGTTTGGCAAGTTTGATTGAACAGGAGAGAGTGAGAACTGCAGGTGCTGGAGATCAGAGGCGAAAGTGTGGTGCTGGAAAAGCACAGCAGGTCAGGCAGCATCTGAGGAGCAGGAAAATTGACGTTTTGGGCATAAGCCCTTCATCAGGAATGAGGCTTGTGGGCCGGGCGGCTGAGAGATAAATGGGGCGGGGGGGGGGGGGGGGGGGGTGGTGGGGCTGGGGAGGAAGATAACTCATCTCACTGTGAGGCAGCAGTGCTACCACTGAGCCTACTGGTTATGCTGGAACTGTACAAAACGCTAGTTAGACCATAACTGGAGTACTGTGTGCAGTTCTGGTCACCACATTATTGGAAGGATAGGATTATACTGGAGTGGGTACAGAGGAGATTAACCAAGATGTTTCCTGGACTGGAGAGTCTGAGCTGCAAGGGAAGATTCAAAAGGCTGGAGTTGTTTTCCCTTCAGCAGCAAAAATTGAGAGGGAGACCTGATCGAGGTGTATAAGGATATGACAGGCAGAGGAAGCCACGTATCCATATTTGGAAATTAAAGGATATAGGAATAGTGTAGGAAAGTGAGAACTGAGGTAGGAAATCAACCATAGCTGGGGTAGACGCAGGTACATTTACAACATTCAAAAGGCATTTGGAAAGTACATGAATAGGAAAGGTTTGGAGGGATATGGACCAACCACAGGCAAATGGGAAGAGTTTAGTTAGGGAAATTTGGTCAGTGTGAATGAGTTGGACAGAAAGGTCTGATTCCATGCTGTTAAACTTAATGACTCATGAATGGCCTACCCTTGCTCTCATTTTCAATGTTTTTACATTTTTTGGTTCCCAACCATTCTCCCTCTCTTTCCTCAGTGATGGGCATCAGGAAAGGTTTGAATGCAATGTAGAGAACACAGAAATGATTTACAGGAATGGTTCCAGGTATGAGGAACTTTAGTTCTGAGCAATCTATCCTCAGAACTAAAGTTCCTCATTCCTGGAACCATTCCTGAAGATTGAAGAAACTGGGATTCTTTGTTCTGTTTGGAATGAAGAAGGTTGAGAGGAGACCCGGTCAAGTTTTCAAAGTCACAGGCAGACGTGACGGGATAGGGGAGAGAAACTATAAAAGAAACAAGTAGGAGAGGGCAAAGATTTAAAGTAATTTGCCAAAGAAGCAAATCTGATGTGAGAATTCTTTTTTCACCCAGTGAGTAGTTAGAACCTGGAATGTACTGCTGGAAATGTGCTGCATGGAGGTTCAATTGAAGTATTCAAGTAGGCATTGGAGGGGTATTTAAATACAAATAACGTGCAAGGGTATGGGGGTGTGGCATTTAGTAATGATGCTCATTTGAAGAGTCAATGCAGACATAATGCCCTGAAAGAGCTCTTTCTGTGTCATAGCAATTTTATGATTCTCAGACTCTCCCTTGCTTCCTGTTTTATTGGCACCATCACAAAGTCACACAAAAACCTCTTCTTTGCCCAATTTCCCAGTGTCAGCTTTTATTTCATTGAGCTGTTTTCTTGCCTGCCTTAATGTTTGACATGGGAAGAGTGATATCACAGCCTATTATCATATAAACAGCAGACCATTCAGTCTGTCAACTCTCTTCCAGAGGTTAATGGTTCATCATAGAACCATTTACCCAGTTTTGCACTGTATTCCTTGCTGACCCTAGCTGTCAGAAATCTATCAATCTCAGCCTTGTAAATGTTACCTTTGAATCATCTGCTGTCACTTCTTTGAGATGTGGGAGCGGAAGGGGGTTGGTTAGTGTTGGTGGAAAGGGCTCCACCATTTCCCCTGAATAGTGTCCATAGTTGGGATCGCTGAGCTCCTGGGATGTCAGTGTAAGGAAAACAGCTCTCTGTATGATCAAGGATAGATGTGCCCTGCCAATCACAGGGAGAGAGAGCTGTAACTGAGGTGTATTGGTGAGATGTTTCAACAATCCCACATGATTTGTTTTAAGTGAAGATAAGTGTGTCTGGCAATTTGAGTGACAGTCCCAGATGCACTGCCAATAGCATCTGGTTAACTCTTAACCAGCTAACCAGATGAAAGTACCATGGTTCCTCCTCTCACCTGGTAATATGTTGGAGCTGACAACTCCATTATGTCCTTGTGCCACATGCTTCAAGATGGCCGCTCACCACCTCGTTCTCAAGAGACCATCAGGGATCAGCAATAAACAATGGCCACATCGCACGAATTAATTTTCAATATAGTTGGGATCAATTTTGTTTATTATTCTTTCATGGGCTGCGGGGATTATAAGGATAGTCCAATCCTAAATGCTCTTGAACTAAGTGGCTTGCTTTCTTTTGAAAGACATCTAGAAGTAACCGTGCTGCTGTGGGTCTGGAGTCGCATACGGACCAGATCAGATAAGGATGGCAGCCTTTCTGTTGCTTTAGGGCAGTGGAAAAGCAGATTTTACAAGATGGGGGTCAGGATTTCCCTGACTTCTGAAGATCCTGGTTGAGGTGTCAGGAACCCCCAAGCTGCTAACTTTGAATGTGCAGGGGATCAGAGGATCAGAGCTTCACTTAAACCAACAGAAGTCAAACCAGAAGCACCAGGCTGAGCCAAAGGAGCAAAGGTTTAACTACAGAGCATTGTTAGAAGCTGGCAGTGGGGCTTTGAATTAGTGGGACACTGTATCAGTGGGGTATTTGACCAGAAGGGTATTTAATCAGAGGGGTATTTCATCAGATGAATAATTAACCAGAAAAAAAATAAATATTGAAAGAAAACTCCTTTCATGATCTCACTTGATCCCAAAGGATTTTGTAACCCTACTTCCCAGCAATTTTAAACGTTGGCCCTGGAAATGAATGGGAACACCAGTCAGCCCTATGCTTTATTCCATTCCCCACTGCAAACTCCCCAATGACACCAACACACTAATGGAGACTCTGTTGTTAGGGTTGATCATTGAGGAATAAGTACTGAGGATAATTGCCTGAGAATCATGGCAGTGGCATGGAATATTTTAACAGCCACGTGAGAGAGTAGTCAGGTCATGGATTTGCATCGGTTTTGAATACAGCTTCTCTGACTCTGCAACACGCCCTCAGTACCTCACTGGAATGCATCATTCTTACCTGGTTTAGGTTTATATAAGACTCTGGTCTCACATAAATCAAAACAGCATAGGATATACGAGCAAATTGAGGCCATTCAGTCCATCATATTTGCTCCATCTGTTCATTACCATCTGAAAGGAAGTTCCTCCTCATCTCTATCTTAAGTAGGTGACTGCTTATTCAGAGATGTTGCCCCTTTGGTCCTAGACACCTCCATAAAGAGAACCAACCTTCCACATCTACCCTGTCAAGTTCCCTCAGTGTTTCATTCTTCTAAACTTCCATGAGTACAGGCTCAACCTACTCAACCTCTCCCTAAAAGACAATCCTTCTACGCCTTGTATCGGTTAAGTGACCCTTCTCTGGACTGCCTCCATTGTCACAGAGTTATAGAGATGCACAACACAGAAACAGATCCTTCGATCTAACTTGTCCATGCTGATCAGATATCCAAAGTAAATCCAGTCCCACTTGTCAGCATTTGGCCCATATCACTCTAAATTCTTCCTATTCACATACCCATCCAGCTGTTTTTTAAATGTTGTAATTGTACCACTTCCTCTGGCAGCTCATTCCATACACACACCACATGCTGGGTGAAAAGTTGCCCCTGAGATCCCTTTTATACCTTTTCCCTCTCACCTTAAAGCTAGGCTCTTTAGTTCTGGACTCACTTATCCCAGGGAAAAGACCTAGCCTATTTACTCTACCCATGCCCCTCATGATTTTATAAACCTCTGTAAGATCACCCCTCAGCCTCCAGGGGAAATAGTCCCAGTCTGTTCAGTCCCTACAGTTCAAGCCCTCCAACCCTGGCAACACCCTTGTAAATCTTTTCTGAACCCTTTCAAGTGTCACAACATCCTTCTTATAGGAGGGAGACCAGAACTGCAGTATTCCAGAAGTGGCCGAACCAATGTACAGCCGCAACATGACCTCCCAACTTCTATTCTCAATGCACTGACCAATAAAGGCAAGCATACAAAACACCTTCTTCACTGTCCTATCTACCTGAGACTCCACTTTCAAGGAACTACTAACCTGCACTCCAAGGTCTCTTTGTTCAGCAATACTCCCGATGACCTTATCATTAAGTGTATCAGTCTTGCCCTGATTTGCTTTTCCAAAATGCAGCACCTTGCATTTATATAAATTAAACTCCATTTGCCACCCCTTGGCCCATTGGCGCATCTGATCTAGATCCCGTTGTACTCTGAGGAAACCTTCTTCGTTGTCCACTACACCTCCAATTTTGGTGTCATCTCCACGCTAGACATCCGAGGAGATAGGGGAAGTGCGAAATGAATATTTTTTGTTAGTATTCACACTGAAAAAATACAATGTTGTTGAGAAGAATACTGAGAAACAGGCTACTAGACTAGATGGAATTGAGGTGTTAGCAATTCTGGAAGTGTGAAAATAGATAAATCCCCTGGACCAGATGGGATTTATCCTAGGATTCTCTGGGAAGGCAGGGAGGAGATTGCAGAGCCTTTGGCTTTGATCTTTATGTTGTCATTGTCTACAGGAATAGTGCCAGAGGACTGAAGGATAGCAAATGTTGTCCTCTTGTTCAAGAAGGAGAGTAGAGTGAACCCTGGTAATTATAGACCATGAGCCTTATTTTGGTTCTGGGTAAAGTATTGGAAAAGGCTATAAGAGATAGAATTTATTATTATCTAGAGAGGAATAAGTTGATTAGGGATAGTCGACACTGTTTTGTGATGGGTAGGTTGTGCCTCACAAACCTTATTGAGTTCTTTGAGAACAAAGAACAAAGAAAGTTTACAGCTCAGGAACAGGCCCTTCGGCCGTCCAGGCCTGAGCCAATCCAAATGTACTGTCTAAACCTGTCAATCTCTAAGCATCTGTATCCCTCTGCTCCCCACCTACTCATGCATTTGTCCAGACGCATCTTAAGTGAATCTACCGTGCCTGCCTCTACCACTTCTGCTGGCAACGCATTCCAAATGCCCACAACCCTCTGTGTGAAGCACTTACCGTGTGTATCCCCCTTAAACTTTTCACTCTCACCTTGAAAGCACGACCTCTCGTTATTGAATTCTTCACCCTGGGAAAACGCTTGTCTCTATCCATCCTGCCTATACCCTTCATGATTTTGTAAATGGTGACTAAACAGGTGGATGAGGGTAAAGCAGTTGATGTGGTGTATATGGATTATGTAAGGCGTTTGATAAGGTTCCCCATGGTAGGCTATTGCACAAACTATGGAGGCATGGGATTAAGGGTAATTTAGCGGTTTGGATCATAAATTGACTAGCTGAAAGAAGACAGAGGGTAGTGGTTGATGGGAAATATTCATCCTGGAGTTCGATTACTAGTGGGGTACTGCAAGGATCTGTTTTGGGTCCAATGCTGTTTGTCATTTTTGTAAATAACCTGGATGAGTGTGTAGAAGGATGGGTTAGTAAAGTTGCAGATGATACTAGGGTCGTGGAGTTGTGGGTAGTGACAAAGGATTTTGCAGGTTACAGAGGGACATAGATAAGCTGCAGAGCTGGGCTGAGAGGTGGCAAATGGAGTTCAATGCAGAAAGGTGTGAGGTGATTCACTTTAGAAGGAACAACAGGAATACAGACTACTGGGCTCATGGTAAGATACTTGGTAGTGCAGATGAGCAGAGAGACCTTGGTGTCCATGTACATGGATCCCTGAAAGTTGTCACCCAGTTTGATAGGGTTGTTAAGAAGGCATTCGGTGGGTTAGCTTTTATTGGTAGAGGGATTGAGTTTCGGAGCCACGAGGTCATGCTGCAGCTGTACAAAACTCTAGTGCAGCTGCACTTGGAGTATTGTGTACAGTTCTGGTCACCGCATTATTGGAAGGATGTGGAAGATTTGGAAAGTGTTCAGAGGAGATTTACTAGGATGTTGTCTGGTATAGAGGGAAGGTCTTATGGGGAAAGGCTGAGGGACTTGAGGCTGTTTTCATTAGACAGAAGGTTGAGAGGTGACTTAATTAAGACATATAAGATAACCAGAGGGTTAGATAGGGTGGACAGGGAGAGCCTTTTTCCTCGGATGGCGATGGCTAACATGAGGAGTCAAAGCTTTAAGTTGAGGGGCGATAGATATAGGAGAGGTGTCAGAGGTAGTTTCTTTACTCAGGGACTAGTAGGAGCATGGAACGCACTGCCTGCAACAGTGGTAGTCTCGCCACCTTTAAAGGCTTTTAAATGGTCATTGGATAAACATATGGATGGTAATGGAATACTGTAGGTTAGATGGGCTTCAGATTGGTTTCACAGGTCGGCGCAACATCGAGGGCCAAAGGGCCTGTACTGCGCTGTAATGTTCTATGTTCTATACCTCCTATATTCACATCCAAATCAATTACATAAATGACAAAAAGCAGTAGACCCAGCACCATATCTTGTGGCACTCCACTGGTCACAGGCCTCCAGTCTGAAAAACAACCCTCCACCACCACCCTCTGTCTTCTACCTTTGAGCCAGTTCTGTATCCAAATGACTAGTTCTCCCTGTATTCCATGAGATCTAACCTTGCTAATCAGTTTCCCATGAGGAACCTTGTCGAACACCTTACTGAAGTCCATATAGATCATGTTCACCACTTTGGCCCCAGCAATCATCTTTGTTACTTCCTCAAAAAACCCAATCACGTTTGTGAGACATGATTTCTCACACACAAAGCCATGTTGACTATCCCTAATCAGTCCTTGTCTTTCCAAATACATGTACATCCTGTCCCTCAGGATTCCCTCCAACAACTTACCCACCACCAACGTCAGGCTCACTGGTCTATACTTCCCTGGCTTGTCCTTACTACCCTTCTTAAACAGTGGCACCACGTTTGCCAACCTCCAGTCTTCTGGCGCCTCACCTGTGATTGTTGATGATACAAATATCTCAGTAAGAGGCCCAGCAATCACTTCTCTAGCTTCCCACAGAGTTGAGGGTATACCTGATCAGGTCCTGGGAGTTATCCACCTTTATGCATTTTAAGACATCCAGCACTTCCTTCACTGTAACATGGACATTTTTCAAGATGTCACCATCTATTTCCCTACATTCTGTATCTTCAATGTCCTTCTCCATAGTAAACACTGATGCATAATACTCATTTAGTATCTTCCCCATCTCCTGTGGTTCCACACATGGGTGGCCTTGCTGATTCTTTCCCTAGTTACCCTTTTGTCCTTAATGTATTTATAAAATCTTTTTGGATTCTCCTTAACCCTTTTTGCCAAAGCTACGCCCTGTCCCCTTTTTGCCCTCCTGATTTCATTTTTAAGTATACTCCTACTGCCTTTATACTCTTCTAGGAAATCACCCAATCTCTGCTGTCTGTACCTGATGTATGCTCCCTTCTTATTTTTGACGAAAACTTCAATTTCTATAGTCACCCAGCGTTCCCTATATCTACCAGCCTTGCCTTTCACCCTCTTAGGAACATACTGTCTCTAGACTCTCATTATCTCATTTCTGAAGGCTTCCCATTTTCCAGCCGTCCCTTTACCTGCGAACGTTCGCCCCCAATCAATTTTTGAAAGTTCTTGCCTAATACCCTCAAAATTGGCCTTCCTCCAATTTAGAACTTCAACTTTTAGATCCTGACTATCTTTTTCCGTCTCTATGTCAGTGTATCTTTCCTTTGATAACAGTCCAAAAATGCTCATGCTCCAGCTGCAGTTCAACTACTACCTGGCATAGTTTAGTCAATACCTCCTTATTTTTATACCCCACTCCCTTTGAAATAAAGGCCAACATTCCATGTGTTTTCCCTGTTGCCAACTGAACTTGGATCCTTGTTTTTTTTTTGTGTGATTTATACTCTCAGACTCCCAAATCTTTCCTGCAGTTTTTCTCCAAGTTAAATAATCTATCACGTTTTTGGCACTTGGGCTTAGCTTCTACATCCCTCTACAGACTCTTTGTGACATCCTACAGTCAGTCATACAGTCATATAGCATAGAAACAGGCCCTTCGGCCCACACTGTCTGTGCTGAATAACAAATACCAAACTAAACTGGTCTTTAGCCTACTATGCCCTGGTATGCTAAATGCTCATCCAGATGTTTTTTACGTGTTCCGACAGTACCTGCCTCCCCATCCTCTCAGGCAGCCTGACTCATATTTCTACCACCCTCTGGATGAAAAAACTCTTTCTCATATCTCCTCTAAACCATTTGATCTTCATTTAAACTTGTGCCCTCTGGTCTGAGACATGTCTGTCATGGGGAAAAGATTTTCACAATCTGCTCCATCTATGCCTCTCATAACATTGTTGACCTCAATCAGATCCTCCCTCAGCCCACTCTGCTCCAGAGAAAACAATCCCAGCCAATCCAGTCTCTCCTCATAATGGAGACTCTTCATCCAGAGTGATATCCTGGTGAATCTCCTTTGCATTCTCTCCAGTGCAACCATGTCCTTCCAACAGTCTGGTGACCAGAACGGAACACAGTATTCCACCTAACTAACGTATTATAAAGTTGTAATAAGACTTCCTTGCTCCTATATTCTACACCCGTTAATTAGATTAGATTACTTACAGTGTGGAAACAGGCCCTTCGGCCCAACAAGTCCACACCGCCCCGCCGACGCGCAAACCACCCATACCCCTACATCTCCCCCTTACCTAACACTATGGGCAATTTAGCATGGCCAATTCACCTGCCCTGCACATCTTTGGACTGCGGGAGGAAACCGGAGCACCCGGAGGAAACCCACACAGACACTGGGAGAATGTGCAAACTCCACACAGTCAGTCGCCTGAGGCGGGAATTGAACCCGGGTCTCTGGCGCTGTGAGGCAGCAGTGCTAACCACTGTGCCACCGTGCCGCCCTGTACGGTGGCAATCATCCCATCTGCCTCCTTCCCCACCCTGTCTCCCTTTGCTGACACCTTCAGGGATTTATGGGCTTATACACCAAGGTCCCTCTGCTCCTCAGTACACCCTGGGGACCTGCCATTCATTGTGTATATCCTTCCCTTATTACGCCTCCCAAAGTGCATCGCCTCACACTTACCAGGATTAACTTCCATCTGCCATTGCTCTGCTTAATTTACCAGCTGATCAATATCAGTCTGTAGCCTGAGCCCATCCTTCTCGCTATCAACAACACCACCGATTTTCGTGTCATTTGCAAACTTGTTAATTATACCATCCACATTCACATCCAAGTTGTTACCGCAAAATACTTGTCTTCCCTCTACTCTTGTGTCAACCACTATCTTGTCGATAGTACATTCCCTTCCCTCAACCAAGTCATGAATATATAGTTTAAATAAACATAGCCCCAGCACTGATCCCTGTGGCACTCCAGTAGTTACAGGGTTGTTATCTTGAAAATGCTCTCCTTCTGCCGTACCTCTGTCTTCTGTTAGAACGTCAATCATCCATCTAATACACTGCCCCCAACACCATGGGCTCTTATCATATTGAGTGGCCTCATGTGCAGTAGCTTATCAAATATCTTCCTGAAATTGAAACTATATGCACTGCTCCCCTTTCTCTATCCTGTTTGTTACCTCCTCAAAGAATTCTAATACTTTTATCAGGCAATAGTTCCCCTTCATGAAACCAGGCTGACTCTGCTTGATCAAATTATATATTTCTAAACAATTGGCTATTGCGTCCTTCATAACAGACTCTAAAGTTTTCCTGATAAAAGGTGTTGGATGACCGATAGTTTTCCATTTTTGTTGCCTTCCCCATTCAAATAAAAGGACAACAACATGGTTAACTCTTTGCTGTCTAATGAGTGTGTTGGGTTATATCAAACCACTGCTGGGCCAAGAACAGAGCTAACGAGCACATTCTCAAAACGGTTAGCGATGGGTGAGACACATGCCAGGCCTGAGTGCATGAAGGATCCTACCTTCAGCAGCCACTGGGTATTGTTCTCTGTCGCTGTCTCCAGATGGCGGAGTTTCTGGAGGGAGGTGTCTGGCTCACTGGGTGGAGCGTCCCGTTGGAGAGCGTTGGTGTCCTGCTGCTTGTTGGCTCTGCAGTGACCTGGCTCAGGCAGGACGAAGGTGTAGGTGCAGTGCCCATACTGGACACGGTGATAGTGCCCACGTGGACTGTTCGCTCCGCGCCACTGGCTGCTGGACCCGGTCAGACTGACCGAAACCCAAAGTAAATTCAGAGCGAGAGCTGGTCCCCACATTCTATCCACTGCCTGTGCCTGCCTTCCTCTCCACCCTGGCCAAGGGCTAGCAGGCACTGTTTGAATGCTGTGTTTATCTCTGGTCTACCTCCAGCCCTGTCCCAACCACATTCAGGCAGGAATCTGAATCAGTCCGAGACCCGGCAACACAACTCTGACAGGAATGCAGCTTTGCTGCTTCCACCAGCTGACTGTCAAAATCCTTCTAATCCAGCTCCTGTTACATTTAATCCCTCTGTCTCTGCTTCCCCTTTCTCTTCTTGTCACCGTCTCTGTTTGTCTCTCTGTATCTTTCACGTTCCCTCTATTGCTCTGTCTCACACTCTAGCTCTCTGATTCTCACTGACTTTCTGTTGCAGTCCCTGCTCTTGTCTGCCTTTCACTGTATCCTCCTCTTGTCTGTCTTTCTCTAACTCTGTTTATCTTTCTCTGTTTCTCTCTCTCTGCAACATTTGCAGCCAATCCTCAAGTGAAACTGAGAAAAGCCAGTCTGCGAGCAACATTAAAAGCTCCCTGATGATTTTTGCAAGTTTTCCTCTGGTTGCCAGTGCAATGGGTGTCGAGTTACAAGATTGATTGGATATGTGATTGGTGACTGAAAGAATGCACAGTCCCCTATCACATCACAACCCAGCTAAAACACAAAGTACAGAGGGAACGGGCACAACACAATCTGCTGCTGATTTGTCAATCAAAACTCCAGCAGGAGACGAGAAAATTATATCTTGTAGACTCTTGAAGCTCAGCACACACAGGATTTTCCCAAATATCAATCATTCGGATAAAGCACAGATGCAGGAACAGTGATTGGGAAAGTGAAATTAATGTCTTTTCAATTCTCAGTCCTCTTTGGCTGATATGTAAGGCCAGATATTTAGCTTGACATTTGCTTTGCTTGCCTCCCAGTTGTGCTGCATCGACAATTTATTCTGAACGTTTCTATGTTGTTCAGAAGAACTCTTTACTCATGGTCGAGACCAGTTCCCTGTCAATACGGGACTTCGTGAGGGATATGTTGAAGGAATTGGGTTGTGGGACAAACAGCAAACATCTGTCCAGTGGTGTTGGCCACCCGCTGTCGCTTGACGGTTTCAGATGGAGCTGTAATGAAATGTTTGAATGTATTTAACATAGTTCAGAACATTCTGGAACACTTTTGCGAAGTGGTTCATTTTGTTGTGGGTAAAATGAAGCAGCCAGTTTTCACAGAGTCACATGACAATGAGCAGATAATCTGTTTGTCAATGAAGTTGATGAAGAGATAATTATCGACTGAGGCACTGGGAAGAGGTCACCAGCTCTTCACGAAGATCTTTCCAGGATTATTTCAATCCTTGAGAGAGTAAACAGGACCTGGGCTTAATGTCCCAACTGCAAGACAACCCCTCCAACAGGGCAGCACCATCTTTGTCTGGATTTTGTATTCATATCTCTGAATTTCACTAATTGCAAGAGATGCCGACTTGCGGATAAAATGTTAAACTGATCATTAAGGGGAATTCGACCAGATTTCCTGGGCCGCTATTTCGTCCAGAACTAAGACGTAAACAGATGGTCTGGATCATTGTTGCATTGCTGGTTGTGGAATCTTGCTGTGCGCAATTTGGCAGCGGCACCTCCAACATTACAACAGTGGCTAAAGCTCTTTGCTGGTTGGGTGCAACACACACTACACAGTCTCCTGGACGGCTACACCCTGGTCATCCCACAGCCACTGGCTTACAGTCTCCAGCTTCAATTACTTAAAGATATCGCACCCAGATGTCACACCCAGATCTTAAAGATGTCAAACCCACAGGACTGACACCATGACAGCTATACAGAGACTGTGTTCACATTGTCTGTAACTTAAAACTTCACTTCCATTTATGTACAAATTGCCTGCCTCATTTTACACATTTACAAAACCATATTCCAAAGTACTTCATCATAAAACATTTTGAGATGCCTTTTCTTAAACTTCATTCACAGGATGTGGGCGTTACTGGCTAGGTCAGCATTTATTGCCCATCCCTAACCACTCAGAGGGCAGTTAATAGTCAACCACATTGCTGTGGGTCTGGAGTCATGTGTAGGCCAGTAGCTTGGGCTAAATTAGGTTGGGTATCTGGTCAGCATGGGTCTGTTTCCATGCTGTACATCTCTGTGACATTAGTGAAACATATAGGTTTTTCCCAACAGTTGATTTATGACCATCCCCATGAGACTCTTAATTCCCAAATATTTATTGAATTCAAATTGCACCACATGCCATGGCAGGATTTGAACCCAGCTCCCCAGAGCATTACCTGCATCACTGGATTTACAGCCCAGTGATAACACCACTGGGCCATTACCTCCCCTGCCTCAAGGCTGTAAATATTGCTGTATAAATGCAAGACCTGTCTCTCTGTGTGCTAGCAATTAGACATGTCTTTCCATTAACAGCTATCACTGGTAGTAATAAACAATTGTGCAATATTACTGCAGTCTGACTCCCTGTAACACTAATTGTATATATGGGTTATTACTAACTATGAACTTTCTAGAATCTGAAATACCAGCATTGGACACAGTCACTCATGAAATTGATCCATTTCACAACTTGTCCCAGTTGTTTGTTTAGTTCCAGTATCTGTAGTCAGTGCGAAGAAGGAAGACCTCACTAAATCTTGACTGAAAGAATCGTTGCCGACCATGTGTAGCAATGTCAGTGTGACCTCAGGACACGTGAAACTAAATCCAGGGGTTCCAGAGATGGCGTCCTCTCTTGCTGCTCTCAATATCATTATGTTTAATCAAGTGGTAATGTTCACTCACCTGAGTGTAAACTGGATTTTCCTCTCTCTTTCCTTCCATCCATTGCTGCCTGTCAACTATTACAAAGCTGAAATATAACCAAGAAGTGCTGGAGAAACTCAGCAGGTTTGACAGCATTTGTGGAGAGAGAGAGAGAGTCCATCATACACTTCTTTACAATTCACACACAGTTGCTGCCAGACCTGCTGAGTTTTTGTTTTGTCATTTGAGATTTCTAGCAGCTGCAGAGTTTTGCTTTTGTTTGAGCTACTTCTTCTTTCAGCTAATTCTGCTGCTTTTGCAACCCTATTTCTCTCATTCACTGTCCTTGACATTTCCTCATCTTTCTGGCTTCTCTTGTGCTTCTTCTCAGCTCACTCTTCACTCCCCCCCCTCTTCATCCTCTTTATTCTTCACCCAGATGATGACTTACACTCAGAGCTGAAAGAAGGAATATCTAAATTGCTTGTTCTCCCAGAAAAATGATGAGCCAAATGGCCACTGTTGAGCCAGTGAAATCCCATCGTTCTGAATTCACTCTGCTGTTCAATGAACTCCATGAACCCTGATGGAGCTACCTTTTGCTCAGCTTGAGCTCACAGCCACGTTTCAGGATCACTCCTTGGCTCTGTACACTCACTCAGACACTCTGTTCTATCTTCAGATCGAAGCTTTGTCATAGCTCTGTCTCTAAAGAGCCCCATGATGGTGTAACGGTAATGTGACTGAATGATTGTTAATATCCCAAATGCTTTCTTAACCTTTCTATCCACCTGCCCTTCAGTGAGCTGTGGAGATGCACACCGAGATCTTTCTGATCCTCAGTATTTTCCACTATGAATTAAACTGTTCATCATGTCATCCCTTGACTTGTTAGCTCCCTCCCCAAGTGCATTACCTCACACTTTTCCAGGGTGAATTCTATTTGGCCTCTTGATCTAATCGCATTGATATCTTTATGGTTATCTTCCTCCCTATTTAACCACCCAAACAATTTTTGTGGCATTCACAAATGTGTTGATTATAATCCCCCTTCAATAAATCCAAATCCTTAATCTACTGTAACCAAATACCTAGCAAGGTTCCTTCAGACAAGGTCTCTGACATAGAACTGACTGGTTGATGAATCTAGAGTCAAGATTAGAGTGGTGCTGGAAATGCACAGCAGGTCAGACAGCATCCGAGGAGCAGGAAAATCGATGTTTCGGGCAAAAGCCCTTCATCAATTTTCCTGCTCCTCGGATGCTGCCTGACCTGTTGTACTTTCCAGCACCACTCTAATCTTGACTCTAATCGCCAGCGTCTGCAGTACCCACTTTCTCCTGGTTGATGAATCTAGTCTTAACAGTCTGTGGTTATCATTGCTGAGTCTGATGGGATTTGAACTTATGACAGCTGTACTAGTCCAATGATACATGCACTACACCATCACCTTTCTATCACACTCTAAACTCTCTCTGGAAGTATTGCAGATTCCTTTGCAATCTTTTTCCAGAATCTCAAGATGGAATTGTTTCTTTTCTTTAATTCATTCATGGAATGTGTATGTTTCTGCCACCTAATGCCCGTTCCTAGTTGCCCTTGTTAAGCTGCCTTCTTGAACCACTGCAGTTCATGTGCTGTAGGTAGACCCACAATGCCCTTGGGAAGGAATTCTGGGATTTTGACCCGTGAAGGAATGGTGATATATTTCCAATGGTGAATGGTTTGGAGGGGAACTTGCAGGGAGTGGTGTCCCCATGTACCTACGGCCCTAATCCTTCTAGTTGGAAATGGTCATGGGTTTGGAAGGTGATGTCTGAGGATCATTGCTGCATTTCTGAAATGCATCTTGTAGATAGCACACACTGCTGGGGCTGAGAGTCGATGGTGGAGGGAGTGGATGTGGTGCTAACCAAACAGGCTGCTTTGTCCTGGATGGGAACAAGCTTCCATTGCTGTGTAACTCATGAAACCATGTGATAGGAGGCAATAAAGGTGTTCAGTAAGTGTTATTGAATGATAAAGGACCAACGTCTGGATCACTTTCAAGAAAAGTTCAATCAGATTTGAAACATTAACTCTGTTTCTCCCTCCCAGATGCTGCCAGGCCTGCTGAGTTTCTCCAGCATTCTCTGTGCTTGTTTCCGGACCACTCACCTTTCCTCTTTGTCTGGGTACTGCTAGAATAGCCTTTGCATTGCAGCTTTGATGATTCAACCACTTTTGACCATGTCTGAACCAGACCTTATTGAAGTTTATTTTCACTGAGACCCAGAGGGAGGGAAATTGAATTGAGTGAAATTGAAATTTAATGCCAGGCAGCAGTCTGTAACCCCTCACAGGGCTGATTTCACAGTAACAGAAAAGTGAATATAAATGTAGGAAGAACCAGAAATGAAATTTCAAAAATCCCCTACTGGGCTGTCATATTGAATAAAAAATGTTGCCTTTTTTGTATAAATTTATTCACAAAAAGCCATTTTCAAAAAAAAAATCACAGGATGAAGGTATCACTGGCTGGGCCAGCATTTATTGCCCGTCCCTAATTGCCCAGAGGGCAGTCAAGTGTCAACCACATTGCTGTTGGTCTGGAGTCACATGTCGGCCAGATCAGGTAAGGATGGTGGTTTCCTTCCCTGAGGGACATTAGTGAACCAGATGGGCTTTCCCCCCAACAATTGATTCATGGCTATCATTACATTCTTAATTTAGATATTTATTAAATTCAAACTCCACTATTTGCTGTGGTAGGATTTGAACCTGGGTCCCCAGAATGTTACATAGGTCTTTGGATTAACAGGCCATTGCCTCCCCTTGTTCCTTATTAAATCCATTGATTGTTCTTCTTTGAATAAATTGTGCCTTTGGTGTTTATAATATTCGAAGAGTGAATGTTGAACTTTAAAATTCTTCATCCTTGTCTTCAAGGAGGGTGGCATGGTGGCTCAGTGGTTAGCACTGCTGCCTCACAGTACCAGGGTCCCAGGTTCGATTCCAGACTCGGGTGATTGTCTGTGTGGAGTTTGCGCATTCTCCCCGTGTCTGCGCGGGTTCCCTCCTACAGTCCAAAGATGTGCAGGTCAGGTGAATTGGCCATGCTAAATTGCCCATAGTGTCAGGTCCATTAGTCAGAGGAAAATGGGTCTGGGTGGATTACTCTTCGGAGGGTTGATATGGACTTGTTGGGTTGAAGGGCCTGTTTCCACACTGTAGGGAATCAAATCTAATCTAAATCTTTTCATGTCCTCCTACTCCTATACCCCCTCAAATCTGAGTGTGTGTGTTCACGAGTGACTGTGAATTTCATATTGAGAGCTCACTCCATGATCTAACACTCAGGAAGTTATAGGCCTGAAGCTGGGATCTTCCCAGTGACCTTTAATACACCAGCTCTTGGTCAGGAAACCTTTGCTGCAGCTGGAATATAACTGTACTGAATGGAAGGACAATCTCTGTGTTGGAGGTAGAGTTATACTGCCACTCGGTGGCCAATACTGAAAAATGATCTTGGTCGAATGTTCACCCTCTTGCATTTTTCCTTAGACTCCTGATGTTGGACATTAGTAATTCGGCAGATCTGATGTCTGCAGGTTGCAATGTGCTAGAAAAGTCCAGTCAGAATTTTCCTATTTCTCCTATCACTAAATCTTGATTGGTCTAGACGCCATGTATATTGAAAAAAGAACAAGTTTGGACATTTCTTCCTGCTTATTTGGAAAGGTTGTGAACTACAAGCTGCCTCACAGCGCCAGAGACCTGGGTTCAATTCCCACCTCAGGTGACTGACTGTGTGGAGTTTGCACATTCTCCCCGTGTCTGTGTGGGTTTCCTCCGGATGGTCCGGTTTCCTCCCATAGTCCAAAGATGTGCAGGTCAGGTGAATTGGCCGTGCTAAATTGCCCGTAGTGTTAGGTAAGGGGTAGATGTAGGGGTATGGGTGGGTTGCGCTTCGGCGGGGCGGAGTGGACTTGTTGGGCCGAAGGGCCTGTTTCCACACTGTAAGTAATCTAATCTAATCTAATCTAATCTAAAAAAAGAGTAGTGCAGCACTTCAAAAACTGGTACATTGGCCAATAGATGGCAAACGATAGTCAATGATGAGAGATGTGAAGTGAGTCATCTGGTTGGAAGAATATGAAGACACAATATATAAAGAACAAATAAGGACTATACACTGCATCTGTGTTCTCCAATCCAGTGACTCACTAACGTAAGTTAACTCAATTCCAGGGATTCACCAATATATATATGTGCTCTAATTGAGAGTTTACATCTATAGTTGTGTGCTCAATGTCAGTATTGTTATGAAGGCATGCCATCCAAATATCAATTTTTATTGTTGGTTGAACATTATTTATAAAATACATATCTTATATTTTGAGCTTTCTAATGGAGTCTGCGAATCTGCAATACTTCCAGAGAGAGTTTAGAGTGTGATAGAAAGGTGTAGTGCATGTATCATTGGACTAGTACAGCTGTCATAAGTTCAAATCCCATCAGACTCAGCAATGATAACCACAGACTGTTAAGACTAGATTCATCAACCAGGAGAAAGTGGGTACTGCAGACGCTGGCGATTAGAGTCAAGATTAGAGTGGTGCTGGAAAAGTACAACAGGTCAGGCAGCATCCGAGGAGCAGGAAAATTGATGAAGGGCTTTTGCCCGAAACGTCGATTTTCCTGCTCCTCGGATGCTGTCTGACCTGCTGTGCATTTCCAGCACCACTCTAATCTTGACTCTAGATTCATCAACCAGTCAGTTCTATGTCAGAGACCTTGTCTGAAGGAACCTTGCTAGGTATTTGGTTACAGTAGATTAAGGATTTGGATTTATTGAAGGGGGATTATAATCAACACATTTGTGAATGCCACAAAAATTGTTTGGGTGGTTAAATAGGGAGGAAGATAACCATAAAGATATCAATGTGATTAGATCAAGAGGCCAAATAGAATTCACCCTGGAAAAGTGTGAGGTAATGCACTTGGGGAGGGAGCTAACAAGTCAAGGGATGACATGATGAACAGTTTGATTCATAGTGGAAAATACTGAGGATCAGAAAGATCTCGGTGTGCATCTCCCCAGATCACTGAAGGGCAGGTGGATAGAAAAGTTAAGAAAGCATTTGGGATGTTTGTCTTTATGAGCTGAGGCATTGAATAAAGAGCAGCTGGGTTACATTTGGACTGCATAAAACAATGGTTAGATCAGTACTGGAGGATTGTGTACAGTTTTGGTCACCACATTATAGGAAGGATGAGATTACGCTACAAAGATTGACCAGATGTTGTCTCTCCTGGAGGGTTTGAACTGTGAGGAAAGATTGGAAAAGCTGGGTTTTATTTTGGAAACAGCAACAGTTGAGAGGGGACCTGATAGGGGTGGATAAGGTTAGGAAAGGCATCAATAAGATGGCATTTTTCCATTAGTAGAGGGGGTCAGTATACAGATACAGATTTAAATTAAAATATAGAAAGCTAAGAGGAGGGTTGAGGAAAATTTATCTATTTCAATCAGATGGCAACTTCCTGTGAGGGTGGCTCAGTCTGGTAAGATTTAAGCAGTATTAACATATTCACTTACATTCCACGGTTATGGACCAAAAGCTGAAAAACAAGGTTCATCTTGTTGGATTTTTATTGTACAGCGTGGAAATGATGGGCAGAATGACCTCATTCTGTTTTGTAAACATTTATGAGTTTTTAAAAATATATATTGGATTTGAACACAGTGCGCCTAACATGCCTCAAGGGTTTGGAGATGCCAGTGTTGGACTAGGGTGTACAAAGTTAAAAATCACACAACACCAGGTTATACTCCAACAGGTATAATTGGAAGCATTATCAATGGTTGATGAAGGATCATTTCTCCGAAAACTGGTGCTTTCATTTAAACCTGTTGGACTATGACCTGGTGTTGTGTGAATTTTAACTTTGTATGCCTCAAGGGCAATAGCTTTTACCTGGTCTCTTTTTCTGAAATTTCTCTCTTTAAAGTTTATGGGTTGAAAGCCAACTGGAAGACTTCATCACCACAAGTGGAGGGTGAAATCAATACCACAGTCTCTTAAAAAACAATTTCTGCCAACCTCCCAAAACTGATCACAGTGTGAACAGCTTGTCAACAAAGTGACTATCAATACAGTCCAGCACTTGGGACAATTTGTCAATGGTTCTTTTTTTTCTGAATTTAACTGTTACTTAACCACAGTAATTTTAAGATAACACTTCACAATGCCCATGTATTTTCCCAAGCTTAAAGGTTTTGTGTTTATATGTCTATGTTATTTAAAAAGATAGAGTCATAGAGATGTACAGCACAGAAATAGTCCAACTCATCCAGTCCAACTCATCCATGCCGACCAGATCTCCTAACCTAATTTAGTCCCATTTGCCAGCAATTGGCTCATATCATTCTAAACTCTTCCTATTCATATATCCATCTAGATGCTTGTTAAATTTAGTAATTGTACCAGCCTCCCCCACTTCCTTTGGCAGTTCATTCCATACATGCACCACCCTCTGCATGAAAATGTTGCCCCTTAGGTCCCTTTTTAAATCTTCCTCTCTCATCTTAAACCTATGCCCTCTAGATCTGGACTCCCCGACCCCAGGGAAAAGACTTTGTCTATTTATCCTATCCATGCCTGTCATCATTTTATAAACCTCTATAAGGTCGCCCTTCAGCCTCCAATGCTATAGGGAAAACAGCCCCAGCCTATTCAGCCTCTCCCTGTAGCTCAAATCCTCCAAACCTGGCAACATCCTTGTAAATCTTTTCTGAACCTTTTCAAGTTTCAAAACATCCTTCTGACAGGAGGGAGACCAGAGTTACACATAATATTCCAACAGTGGCCTAATCATTGTCCTGTACAGCCTCCCAACTCCTATACTCAGTGCTCTGACCAATAAAATATTGCTCAAACACCTTTTTCACTATCCCATCTACCTGTGACTCCATTTTCAAGGAGCTATGAACCTGCACTCCAAAGTCTCTTTGTTCAGCAACACTCCCCACGACCTTTCCATTAAGTGTATAAGTCCTGCTAAGATTTGCCTTTCCAAAATGCAGCACCTCACAATTACCTAAATTAAACTCTATTTGCCACTCCTTGACCTATTGGCCCATCTGATCAAGATCCCATTGTGCTCTGAGGTAACCTTCTTCGGTCCACTACGCCTCCAATTTTGGTGTCATCTGTAAACTTACTAACTGTACCTCCTATGTTCAGATCCAACTCATTAATATAAATGATGAAAAGTAGAGGACCCAGCACCAATCCTTGTGGCACTCCACTGGTCACAGGCCTCCAGTCTGAAAAACAACCCTCCACCACCACCCTCTGCCTTCTCCCTTTGAGCCAGTTCTGTATCCAAATGGCTAGTTCTCCCTGTATTCCATGAAATCTAACCTTGCTAATCAGTCTCCCATGGGGCACCCTGTCAAATGCCTTACTGAAGTCCATATAGATCACATCTACCACTCTGCCCTCATCATTCCTCTTTGTTACTTCTTCAAAAAACTCAATCAAGTTTGTGAGACATGATTTCCCACGCACAAAACCATGTTGGCTATCCCGAATCAGCCCTTGCCTTTCCAAATACATGATAATTTTATATATTTACATATCTACATATTTGTTTGAGTATGTTTTGTTTGCAATTAATTAGTTCTTTATTTGTTATTTAAGGAGTTGGCTGACTCAGTTTTGATATTGAGCTACATATAGTCAGATATAAAATTAGCAATATCACTTTTCATTAAAATTTGAACTCTTTTGTCATCACAGGACAAACAAAGGACCTGGTTCATCTCTTTGAATTTGTTGTAGCAACATGAACAAGATCAGCCTCAATTCTCGATTATTTAGAACAATATTTATTGTTGGCGACTGATGGTTAAATATAAAACTATTCAGTTTCAGTGCAAAAGCTCACACAAAAGCATATTTCACATTAGATTTTAGTAAATGCCAGATGAGGATTAATCCAAATTTTCAGAATCTGCAAATACGATGAGGCCATTTCCTTCTTTGAGCCTGCTCTGCCATCCCTGTTCAATCGCACTCCTTGGTTTCAGGCTTTGTTCCATATTCCATCATATCCTGACCCAACATCCAGGTTCCAATCCAAGCCTCAACATTTTCAATTGACAAACACTATCTGTATTAGTGATCAGACAGCTCTGACTCTAAACTGACCAAATGTGCTGAATTTCTGGTGGTTCCCACCGAATGACTCATTGTAAGGAAAGGCAGCTGACCGTGCACACCCTGCTCTGGGGGCAAGCAGCAATGTAGTGAGAGTCGAGCCACTCACAAACAGCTTATAGAAGATGGTGCCTGGAATGTGAACAGCATTAGAGGCACAGTGAGTCATATGACATGTAACAGAGTCCCATCAGCTTCATGTGATCATCGGTAGATGGTCAGGAGGTGTCTGTATTGGTGGAGCACAACTTTCCCCTATGCTGGGATCATCAGTTGTATCCAAACCCAGTATCTGGAGAACCAAACCTGGACAATTTTAAAGACAGTGCTTAAAAGGCAAAACATAATATTTTACACTATCACACGATCCATGGAGAAAGACCAATTCCCACTTAATAGGGATATTATCTACATCATAAACAAACATTTTCAGGTAGGAATATTTCAACAGAGATATGGGAAGCAAAGCAATATATTAATTGCATTAGGAATAAAACTTGCATGTTATTTTAGCTGATAAATGTTTCGCTTTAATATCAAATCTCATTCCACAAATTGAGGAGTTAGGGGTGAGTCTGCTACTAACCATTAAAACTATTTACTGTGCAAACCAGCTTGCTTTCCAAATCAATTTACAATTCACAACAGTGTGCTTTGGTATGGCATGGTGGCTTAGTGGTTAGCACTGCTGCCTGAGATCGTCAGGAACCCAGGTTCAATTTCATCCTTGGGTGACTGTCTGTGTGGAGGTTACACATTCTCCCCGTGTCTGCATGGGTTTTCTTGCGGTGCTCTGGTTTCCTCCCACAGGCCAGGTGGATTAGCTATTGGGAAATGCAGGGTAAGGTGCTGGCCATGGGTGGGATGCTCTTTGGAAGGTTGATGGGCTGAACCCACAGCTGAGTGGAAATTTGTATGTGCCCTTAAGCAGGTGCAATAATGCTGTTCATTGTCTGGACTATTCCTACCCCATTTTTTGTGAAATGGTTGGCCTGGAGTTTGGGTAAATTAGATTCAAATTATATACAGAAGAATAAATAAAGATTGAGAAAGAGAGGAGGGATTATTAGAAAGATATAAACGGCAGAAAAAAAAATTTAAAACTCTTTTTAAAAAAAAATTAACTTCTAAAGAATGAGACATTCTTCATGTAAAACTGAATCTTCAATGACAGAGATGTTATTTAACAGCACTGTTATTTTCTTTCTGTGAGATGTGCCACTAAATTTCTTCTGGCCTCTTTAGTGAGAATTAGTGCAAAAATGTCCTAACAACATGGGATTGCATCGATTTCAGTGCTAAAGATATTTTCAGATGCAGGAGAAGGGACTTTCCGCTTTAAGAGCACTGCTGTAGGCACCAAAGTTGCTGTCTAATTTATTTATCAGTGGGTATTAGCCCTTTCATTGTTCCCACCACAATATCTGGGCTAGTTTATATTTGACAAGCTGCTTTTACTTGGGAAGATAGGAGATCAATAAGAAGATGTAGGAATCTCAGCTCTGACATATTTTCTTGCATGTTACCAGCAGCCAGTGCTCCCATTACATGGTGTGGATGAGACAGCACACAGAAATGGGAAACGTGCTGCACAGGGGAATCACACAGGCTGTGCATAGTTAACTAGAAGAAAGTGAGGACTGCAGATACTGGAGGTCAGAGTCGAAACTTGTGGTGCTGGAAAAGCACAGCAGGGCAGGCAGCATCCGGGGAGCAGGAGAGTCAATGCTTTGAGCATAAGTTCTTCTTCGGGAATGATGAAGAGCTCATGCCCGAAACTCCGACTCTCCTGCTCCTTGGATACCGCCTGACCGGCTGTGCTTTTCCAGCACCACACATTTCAACTGTGGATAGATAACACTCCCTTTGCAAAGCACACATCTAGTTTGAGGCAGCTTTAAAATGTCTGTGCAGTGCAGCAACCATAACCACAGAACTTAGGGAGAATACTTCCGGCAACATAATTAATTTGCATTTAGATAGTGCTTTTAGTGCAATAATCCATCACAAAGTGCTTCAAAGGAAGGAACCCAGGCAAAGAATTAACATCAGGTCTAAAAAGGAACTACCAGGACAGATGAAGAAAGCTTTGTTAAAGCAGAGGAGTGGTGTTAAGGAGCATCTCATCGCTGTGGAGAGAGGTTGAACCATTCAGGGAGGAAATTCTTGAGCTGAGGGTCTCAGTGTAAGACCATCAGAATTAGGAACAGGAGGAGGCTGTTCAGCCCCTCCAGCCTGCTCCACCATTCTATGATCCAACATTCCTCACGTCCACTTTCCTGCTCTTTCCCCTTAACCCTGGATTCCCAAACAAATCAAGAATCTCTCTGTCTCAGCCTTAAATATACACAAGGACTCTGTCCCCACAGCTCTCTCCGTGGCAAGGAGTTCCAAAGACACTCAACCCTCTGAGAGACGAAATTCCTCCTCATCTCAGTGTTAAATTGGCACTTGTTTATTCTGAGACTCTCCCCTCTGGTCCTAGACTCTCCATGAGGGGAAACATCCTCTCAGCATTGACCCTTCAAGCCCCTTAAGAGTCCTGAATGTTTCAATGAGATCACCAGGGAGTAGAGTCCCAACCTGTTTAATCTGTGCTCATAAGACAATCACTCCACACCGGGGATCATCCTCATGAACCTTCTCTGAACTGCCTCTAATGAAACGATACTTTTCCTGAAATAATGGGACCAAAGCTGCTCACAAACTCCAGATGTGGTCTCACCAGCCCCTTGTACAGTTACAGTAAGGCTTCCCTACTCGTAAACTCCAACCCCCTTGAAATAAGGACCAAACTTCCATGACCCTTCCTGAGTCCCTGCTGCCCCTGTGTGCTGGCTTTCTGTGTTCTGTGCACAATTTCCATCCCCAAGACAGCTTTCTGCACTTTCTCTCCATTTAAATAAGACTCTGTACTTTTGTTTTCTCATCCAAAATGAAAATCTTCACTCTTTCCCACATTATACTCCATATGCCAGTTCTCTTGCCCACTAACCTAATCAACCAATATCTCTCTCACAAACATTCTTCTCACCTATTTTACTGTCGTCTGAAAATTTAGTTACAGTGTGTCTACTTCCCTCCTCCAAATCATTTATGGTAAACAGTTGTGGTCCCAGCACTGATCACTGTGGAACCCATTGGACACTGGTCACCAACCTGAAAAAGACTCACTGTTTCCTGCCCATGAGTCAATTTTCTATCCATGTTAATATACTACCTCCAACACCGTGGGCTCTGTGATTTCACTTTTTGTGAGGTACCTTGTCAAACACCTTACAGAAATCCAAATACAACACATCCACTGGGTCCCCTTGCTCCACTCTGGTTGAGACTTCCTTGAAAAACTCTAATTTATTAATCAGACATTATTTCCCTTTCATGAAGTTATGCTGACCCTGCTTGATTAGATTATGATTTTCCAAATGTGCTGCTATTATTTCCTTAATAATCAATTCCAATACCTTCCAACAATGGATTAGGCCAATCAGCCAATAATTACCTGCTTTTTGCCTCCTTCCCTTTTTGAACAGTTTTCCAAAATTCTAATACTTCACCAGAATCCAACAACTTTTGGAAAATTACAACCAATGCATCACTATCTCTGTAGCTATCTCTTTTAGGATCCTAGGATGCAAGCCATCAAGATGAGGGGGTTTATCTGCCTTTAATCTCATTAATTTGTCTAATACTACTTCTCTAGAGATGGTAATGGAACTTAATTCCGCCCCTATATTCTTTAGTCTCCATGGAATGTTCAAAGTATCTTCCACAGTAAAGAATGGAGGAGGAATGGGAGTGTGAATTGGTGCTGATCAAAGTAAGCAAACCTTATATATTACAAGAAACTGGATTCTTTGTATCTCCATTAAAAGTCTTAACTTGGTTAATTTGTACCAACAGGAACAGTCTTTGAAAATGCCTTTAGCAACACTGAAGCAAAAGCTCAATTTAATAGCCTTTTAAAAGTAACCAGAGGGTATAAAAGAAACTTTTGTTTCGATGTTCCAATCC
This sequence comes from Chiloscyllium punctatum, assembly GCF_047496795.1. NCBI lineage: Eukaryota > Metazoa > Chordata > Chondrichthyes > Orectolobiformes > Hemiscylliidae > Chiloscyllium > Chiloscyllium punctatum. Next base: position 6,564,021 of record NC_092775.1, read on the forward strand.
TTGCTAAACTTGTCAGAGTGGTCAGTTTAGAAATGGAACGAATAAAATGTCTGAATTATCAGGCGTTCCTTGCCTTGCTGCCATAATCATTGCCTTCCATTGAATTTTCAGACTATTTTTAATAAATTAGAAGATGGATATTCTGTTTGAAGAAATTTCAAATAACTGCCTTGCTGACTTTTGCAAGACATCAGAAGAAGAAGGCTAACATTTTTGTTTTAATTGAAGATTTATGAATTGAAAATAATACAGTTAACAGATTTTTGATATAAATATACAACGATTTTAATGGCAACGGGTAATCTCTGGAGAAATCTTCTAAGTGACGTAGCATGGAATAAATATTCTGGATAGAATGATACATTATGCCAATTTAGTCATAGTCAGGTAAGTATAGCTCTGATAAATAAAGAACCAATGGGGGATAGTTATCAGATGAAGAGAGAAAAAAAGGATAACAAGTGAAATACAATTATAAATCTGCATTCATATAGAGGCTTTCCCTACCATTTTTTAACTATTTACACACAGAATGTGGGCATCACTGGCCAATACAGCATTTATTGCCCATTAGAATCTTAATTCCAGATTTTTATTGAATTTGAATTGCACCATCTGCTGTGGCAGGATTTGAACCTGGATCCCCAGAACATTACCTGCTCCTCTAGATTAACAGTCCAACAATTACACCACTGGACTTTTGCCAAAGTTCGTTTGGTGTTAGACTGGAAAGCTAATGGTTAGCCTATTACAAGAGACAGTATAGTGAAAGGGAAGCATAATGTGTTGTGTAAGAGTCAGTATGATAAATTACTCTGATGAGTATCACTGCAGAGTTTGATCCTGTGCTTGTTCAATGCACTGACCGTGTGCATGTTTTAGCAGCGTAACTGTAACTCAGCTCTTCCCCACACCACCCCTCACCCCTAACCCTGAGGTAGGAAAGCCATTGCCCTGGCTCAGACTGTCTGATTCAGGACACCATCCAGGCATGGAGTCTGAAGCTAATACACAATTCAGACTGAACCCGCTTCTGCAATCATCAACCTTTCCCGGGAACACAGACAGAGCCAGTAACTGTGGAAATGGAATGACAAGATTGGGGAAAATGTCAAGCAGTTTTTGAAGAGGGGACCTGGTTGTTTTTCTCTTTAAAGAAAAGTTACGCAATTTTGATGATGGAAGTGATGTTTAATTTTCTCCCTCCAAAAAGTAATTTTGAGAATTCATTCAGGGGATGTGGCCATCGATTGCAAGTTCAGCATTTGTTAATCACCCCGAATTACACTCAAACTAAATTGCTTGGCTGTTCAGGGGGTTGGGGGGTGGGGGCTGGGGGAATGGTCAAGATTCAACCACACTGCTATAGATCGGGAGTCATGTGTGGGCAAGAGCAGGTCAACAGGGCAGATTGGAAGGTGCAGGGGAACCTCATGGGTCTGGCAGCATCTGTGGCGCAAGAGACTTTTGGAGTCCAATAGGGATCTTCACAGGAATTCAAGGCAGATTTCCTTCCCCCATGGGCATTAATGTATCAGATGGGTTTTTACAACTGACAATGGTTTCATGGTCACTATTACTGAGGCTAATTCTAGATGCTTTAGTTGAATTTACGTAGCACCAGCTGCCCTGTTAGTCTTCACACTGTTCACAGAGCATTACCAAGGGCCTTTGGATTACTAACCCAGTGATATTGCCAGCCTGGCACTGATTCCACTGCTGCCCATCTCTCCTAATACTCCTGACCGTGAATGATCTGCTGCAGATGACACTGATCAGGAACAAGCTGCCTTTGTCTGAATTGTTACACAACATGGCAAAGAGTTGACTTCCTTTGGTCTGTCTGCTGGCTTTAGTGGGCCCCTGTAATTTAACTTTGACAAGCATCATCTGCAGGGGATTAACCAACACTGTGGGCAAGTTAAATAGCACGTTTCGGAGAAGGATAGCAGGCTGTGGGTGAAGTGGAGACACAGCATGCGCTGCAATTTACTTACTGTTCGTTGGAAGGATGAGAGCACAATCAAATACACAATCAAGGACAGAGCAATGTGAGCACATAACCACACAGCAACGGGGGCCATTCAGTCCCTCACTCCTACTTTGGATATTCAATCACATTCTGTCTGATCTGTACCGAGGGAACTCCATTTCCTTTGATATCCTTACTCGACAACAATTTGCATTTATATAGAACCTTTCATTCCAAGGTGATTCCCAGAAGCTTATAAAACAAAACCTAACACAGAGTCACACAAGGGAATATGAGGACAGATGGCTAAAAGTTTGCTCATAGAGGCAGGATTTACACAATGTCTTTGAGAAGCATGGAGGCAAAGGGAGGGAAAGGCTTTGGTTGGGAATTCTAGACCTTAGGCACACTCACCACTGATGAAGGATTAAAAGGAGGGAATGCTCAAGAGTTCAGAATTAATCTCGATACCCATATGTGATCTGACGACTGTGTTCTATTGGACAGTTCAAGTTGACCGCCAGTAGCACATACAGGAGGGTAAAGAATGTGTCAAGGAGATCAAATATCTGGAACTATCAGTCCAAAGTAAGAGGTACAGTCTGGACACTGAGATATTTCTCTTGCTGAGTTTCAATGTGGGTCTGTTCAGTCCCAGAGTTCTTGGGTTGGCATCATCAGACAAGATCAGTCATGCTGCTGTCCCCTCCCCCCTATCCCTTGTAATCGGGTCCAGAGTTTAGGAGGAGGAATCATCTTCATCGGATTGCGCTTCAGCTGCCAGCTTCTTCTTTTTATGCTTATTCCTTCTGTTTTTATTCATCATCTTCCTTCTCTCTGTAAAACAATAATGGTGCTGAATTATTGGGTATCCTTTCGGGATAAACTGAAATCAGACATTTTATTGCAAACTCACTATCCCCTGTTGCTGCAGATTGTAACCCTCTCCTGCTGAAGGGGCAGGGAAGGGCTGGAAGGGCAGGAATATTAAAAATTGAGCTGCTGGATAGAAAATCCCTGGCTCTTTAGGGTGGGAGGGCAAAAGTTTAAAGGGGATTTGTGAAGAAATATTTTTTACACAGAGGGTGGTAAGTGCTGGCAGCGAGCAACCAGGGGAAGTGGTAGAAGCAGATATGATAGCAACATTTAAGAGGCATAGACACATGAACAGGCAGGAATATCGGGATATGCACTGTGTGCAGGTAGATGGGATTAGTTTGGAACAGCATCATAGTCAGCACAGTCACGGAGGGCTGAAGGGCCTGTCTCGGTGCTGTACTGTTCTAAGTTCTTATATGCTGGGGTGGCAGAATTATCAAACCCAAACAAAATACCTTCCTTTTCTGTAAAAAGCAAGAATGATTAAAATAACCCAATTTAGAAACATAAAATAATGCAAAAGAATAGAACAGAATAAAAGAATAAACAATGGTCAAATGTAAATTGCTGTGAATTTCTGACGTGATAAATGAGGTGAGAAATGACAATTCATTTTCAATGATGCAACTACATTGAAAACAGGTCAAAGTTTCTGGACAATACAATATTTTAGAACCCACAATAAAGTATAAAAATAATAATAGAACTCATAAGTCCACAGTCCACTGTTGAAATCCGGTGTTAGCGACAAAAGGTTTAGTCTTCAGACAGAAGGACCAATTTTGAATTTTGCAGGAAAACACTATGTAACAGTACAGGTCACAAAACCAAAAATGAGGAAAGCTGCCTTTCCACTCCCAACAGTTTCATTAAATTCTGCCCAGAGCGAGGGATAGAGGGAGAGATAGAGAGAGAGACAGATGTCAACAGAATCAAGGCTTAGAAAGTTCCTTACAACCCTCACCACAGAAACAATTAGACTTCACGAGAAGGTAACCACAACAAGCAAAACCCATGAAAATTCAGTACAGTGACCACAAATGTGATGTTTATTTACAGACAAAAAACCAAATTAATTATCTGGAATTCAGAAGAAAATAGCTCCCAAACTATCAAAAATTCACTCAGGAGACTCATTTTTCAAAATGAGTCTTATTGGACCATAAAACGAACAGTTAAATTAAACCACCAACCACAGTATAACTATGGACAGAATGTTTCAAGGGGAAATATGAAGTGATAAGAGACTTTGGTGGCTCAGTGGTTAGCACTGCTGACTCCCAGTGCTAGGGACCCAGGTTCGATTCCAGCCTAGGGCGACTGCCTGTGTGGAGCTTGCACATTCTCCCCATATCTGCATGGGTTTCCTCTGGGTACTCCTGTTTTCTCCCACAGTCACAAAGATGTGCAAGTTAGGTGAATTGCCCATAGTGTTCAGAGATGTGTTGATTAGGTGCATTACTCATGGGAAATGGACTTGTTGGGCCAAATAGCCTGTTTCTACACTGTAGGGATTCTAAGATTCTACAAAATGCAACAGATTTACTCCTGTGTTCATTGGCCCAGCAATAGAATGGAAAGTCAGGCTTCAGCCTTGACAGACCAATCACTGTCAGAATCAAATGGATCTGCTTCCCTGCACACATCCTGACTTTCACCGACTTGCTCCGACGCAAGAATCTGGTATTCCCTCATGCTCCCTGACAGGGCCTTGCCCCACTCCCTCACCCACCCTGAAATGCCCACACCCACCCTCTCAACTCTCTCACTCACCGTAATTCGAATATGTGCTCTCACCCACTCTCACTTCATTGGGTTAAAGTGAAAATACACTCGTGCAGTTGCTGCAGCAGGACCAGCCTTGGTTTCAATCACTCATAAGGATCATGGAGCTAGGGCTGTTCAGGTGACTGAATTGGAGTCCATCAGTCATTGTAGAATCAGTGCAGAAACAGACTCTTAATTCAGAACCAAATGTTTGAACTGACAGCTGATTATCACAGTCACAGGTGGTGCATTTATTTGGCCAATGAATGCCTGAGCTCGGCAATTTCCAGGGGGTAATGTGATAGACATCTTGCACTGAACAGAGGCAATTATGTGTGGGAAGCGCTTTGAGCAAGTGAAGGTTCTGCAAATGAAATGTGGAACCTACAGAGTCAAGTGGTTTTGGGCACTAGCCACTAACATTTAACATTTTCTCAAACTGTTATGTCACGTTGCTTAATTCTGTCCAAATCCCAAAGTTATTCAGGTGGGAATCATACAGAAACCTCAGAACTGTAATATCTTGTTGTTTATCTCATGAGCTACCTGCATCTGGGCTACACTTCAGCGTGATGACGGAGATTACAACGTTGGCTTGGGACAACAGGCTGATTAAGTAACGTCTGTATTCCTCTTGAATATAGAAAGGTGAGGGTTTTGAATGATGAAGTGATTGAAGAGGGCACATTCAGAAAATACTTCCACTGAAGGGTGAAAATTGAACGAGTTGATATGGAGCTGAGTGGAGCTATGGAGTTCCAAAGTGAAAGTAGCAAGCAATATTTCACACTAAAGACAACAGTTGCTGGGGATCTAGGATGCTAAGGATCAATTTGATCTTGCAGCTGGAGATTGAGAAATTCTTGTTGGTGCAGTATTGAGTGATTCGGAGCGCAGGTGAAAATGGAGTTGGTGCAACTCAACCACTGAGCAATACAGCAAGCTCAAGGAAACCAAACAATGTCCCTGCTGCTCCTATGTGTCTGAAAGTGACTCATTCGCTCTGAAATTCTATTTGATTCTAACATAAATATAATCTTTCTCTCACTGAATGTCACATAGCACTGATACAATAGGCTTTCAGGTAAATGGTATTTTTTTGCTGTTTCCATCAATCTACTGTCATCAAGGGTGGGAGACAATTTAAAGGATTCAACACCAAAAGTCCGTAAGAATTTGACCAAAAGCAGATGCTTGTAACCTCCTCTGGTACTAGTTTGAATGTTAAATGGACACATCAGCAAGGCCTAGCTAATCACAACAGTAAGCCCATTGATGAGCTGAGGGCAAAAATGATAATGTTTTGGTAACAACTTCATCTCCGTATTTCCCTCAAAGTCACACTAGATTACCAAACAGACATTTGCAGTTTCACCATCATAGAATTAAAATTCTGGAACACCATTCCTCATGGAACTGTGGGACCTCCCAAACCAGAGGTACAACCAACACTTTCTGATTAGCAGCAAACCATCAGACAACACCACTAGTCATGCCCACATCCCGTGATAATGAAATGTGAAAGGCCCAAAGTTCCACACAAGGAAATTTCCTCTGTTCCAAGACTCCCTGCTGACTGGGATAATCCACCTCCTCTCTGTGCCTAAGCACGCACTGTCCTGCTCAGTTTCACTACCTCTGCCACCTGCTAGTTCGACTTGAACACCAAGAAGCAATTTCTTACCTGTTTTCTTGCCCAAAGCAGAGTCCGGCCATTAAAACTGGGTCAAATCTGACTGCAGTGCTATTTGTCTCTTCCTCAGACAGCAGTGACTCTTGGTTAGAGCTTGGGTTGCCACAAGCTAGACCATGGTTTCAGCAACTACAGGTGACCACAATGTCTCTTGCACAGGAAGAGCTCAGGCATCTCACTGACTGCATTGAGAAATGTGATAGGATCATATACTCATCGAGTCATACAGCATGGATACAGACCCTATGGTCCAATCAGTCCATGTTGAACATAATCCCAAACTCAACGAGTCCCACCTGTCTGCTCCTGGCCCACATCCCTCCAAACCTGGTGGGCCATGATTCCCACCACATCTAAATAGCTATGAGCTATTTCTCAGATGTGGATGTTTCTGGCAAGAAGGAACATTCCTCTCAATACAAGGGAAAACCAGTTCCAGAATTCTGACCCAGCGACAGTGAAGGAACAGCGATATATTTCAGAGTCAGGATGGTGAGTGGCTTGGAGGGGAACTTGCTGGGTGGGAATGTTCCCATGTATCTGTTGCCCTTCTCCTTCTGGATGGTGGACGGTGGGAGGTTGGAAGATGCTGTCAAAAGAAGTTTGATGAGTATTGCAGGGTATTCTATAAATGGTATATGATGCTTCTATTGTGCTCTAATGGTTGAGGGAGTGACTGTTTAAGATAAAGGATAGGGTGTCAAACTCTACCAATCTTGAACGAGCTTGTGAAGCCTGCACCCATGTAAAGGCCAGAAAAGAACTAGGAGATATCAGGCAATAATAAAGACACATTTTAAGCAAATGACAGAACTGAAATATTTGGATGGAATCCCACAGAAATCTGGAGTGGATAAGCAAAGTCCCATTCCTTTCAGACATAGTCATTTCTAGCTCCAGACCTCCGAGAATGAACCTCTAATGGAAATGAATAAACAAGCAAAACAGTGATTCCAAAAATGATCGCATATTGACCACATTCCAATTCTAACCTGTAATGATTTCGAAATTCAGGTCAGAAATTGAGAGTTCATCACAATTAAAACATTCAAGGAATTTTCCCACTCAACCACAGACAGAGTGCCCATTAAAAGTAGCCAAGAGCTCGTCTACATCTAACAGCAAATTACACACCATTTAGATTTGGTGCCTGGTCATTAAATGAGTTAAAAAAAAGTAATCTTTCTGCTGGGAGATGAACTACTTAGATATTTCTCCAGAGTTGGAAAGTAATGAGTGTTCATTATTGCATCTATGGACTTGTCAAAATTACCTGCAATTGCCTATCTCCAGGGGAATGTTGTCAAACAGAGAGGCCCAGGGGTTCAGGTACATAGCTTCTTGAAAGTGGCACCATCGGTAGACAGGGTGATGAAGGAAGTGTTTGGCATACTTGCCTTCATTGGTCAGAGGAGTGAGTACAGGAATTACGCTTGTACAAGACATTGGTAAGGCCACACTTAGAGTACTGCTACGTTTTTGGTTGCCCTGCTATATGAAGGATGTTATTAAACTAGAATGGGTACAAAGAGATTTACAATAAAATTACCAAGATTGGAAGGCTTGAGCTATAACGAGAGGCTGGATAGGCTGGGACCTTTTTTCCCTGGAGTGTAGGAGGCTGCGGTGTGACTTTATAGAGGTTTATAAAATCATGAGAGGCATTGATAAGTTAAATAGCCGATGTCTTTTTCTCAGGGTAGGTTAGTCCAAATGTAGAGGGCATAGGTTTAATGTGAGAGGGAAAAGAATTAAAATGGACCTGAGGGACAACCTTTTTAGGAGGAGGTGCGTGTATGGAACAAGTTGCCAGAGGAAGTGGTAGAAGTAGTTGCAATTACAACATTTAAAAGACATTTGGACAGGCACATGGATAGGAAAGGTTTAGAGGCATATGGGCCAGACACAGGCAAATGGAACCTGTTCAGTTTAGGAAGCCTGGTTGACATGGATGTGTTTCAATGCTGCATGACCCCTGATTCTGACTCATGGTTACACCACGTCTCATTCCTAAAGCATCTTCCAACCAATGACACATTTCCTGAATTGTTGTAAATGTCAGAAATAAAGTAAGCAATTTGTGCACCAATAATCTGTTCTGGGGAACGGTCATTGAACTGAAACATTCACTCACTTTCTGACTCCAGATTCTGCCAGACCTGATAAACATTTTTTATCACGTTTTAGGTGCAAGTTGCCCTGTAAGTATTGTCCAGGACAATTCCAAGAGTGTATGTGGGATCCTTGATCTCCACCCGAAAGGCAAGATGAGCAAAATTTAATGAGAAAGTCAGCACCTTCAACACTGCAGGACACAAGCGAGCAGTACACCGATACATCTACCTGGATTATGGGCTCCAATCTCTGGAATAGGATTTGAACCCTTATGTGTCTCACTTCTAACTCAGAGCTGAGAGCACTAGGGCAAGAGGTTAACCCAGATTACAATAATAAACGAAGGATACATGAACAAAAAAAACACCACCTTTCAGGTAGAGAAGAGAAGGTTAAGCAGGTGACTAAACAAAGGCCTTTAAAAATATTTAATAGAGTAAACATGGTGAAAAGGTTACCACTCATCAGGAAATAGGAGCTAGAGGTCGTGGATGTTAAATTGGTCATTAATCTATCAAATAAAGAACTTGGGAAAGCCCTCTAGCCAGAAAGATGGTAGAATTCTCTCCCATATGCGATACTTTAGATAATCAGCATATATCCCTTTAATGGGAAGCTACAGATGTGAATGAGATAAATAGTGGAAATTGAATCTGAGAGGCACAGGCTGAAAATACCAAAAGGAAGCTTAAAACTAAAATTGGGTAATGCTTCTTTGCCATTGAAGTGATATGTGTGCGTAATTAATTCCAGATAGAACACTGGGGGAAGAAAAGCTTTGATATCATTTTTTAAAAAGCCTTTAGATGCTGTGTATAATTAGAGAGAATAAGCAGCTCCCTGGCTGAGCACACTAAGATGGGCCAAAAGGTCTTTCTCATCTATTATAAGGTCTTGAAGCTGGCAACTTCTCACTGAGTAAAAATTGAAAGAACTTCCGATGCTGTAAACCAGAAACAGAGGTTGCTAGAAAAACTCAGCAGGTCTGGCAGCATCTGTGGAGAGAAATCAGAGTCACCATTTCAGATCTGGTGACCCTTCCTCAGAAGTCTCACTGAGCAAGCTTTTGGAGCATATCACTTTAAATTCCCAATGAGGGAGTTGTGGATCGTTCTTACCCCCAGGGCAGTATCTCGCCTTTATCCTGCATTTCCTTGACATCGATAATGCTACACATGGCTCCCATTCCTTTGGCCAGGCTGTCAGGATTTGCCGTGTCCTGGTCTCTAAGCCCCACTTGAAGCCACACGTCTGTTGGTTCTTCAGGCAGGGACCCCACTCGCCCCAGGGTCCAACATCACAATCATCTGTGAAAAAAGGACAGAAAGCCATCAAAATCACTGTCAACATTAACTTAAAGAGGCTATTCACCATCTCAACAGGATTCCATTGCAGTGATCCCAGGACAGGGGTTAGGAGTTGCTTTCTTCCAGCCAGTTATTGGAGCCTGTGGATATATAAACCTCGGCTGAACTCTCTTCCCTCTCGATCGAAGAAAAGTTACAAATCATTCGGGTTATAGTCCAACAGGTTTATTTGAAGCACGAGCTTTAGTAGTACTTCGTCATGAAGTAGTTGTGGAGCAGGACCATAAAATACAGAATTTATAGCAAATGGTTACAATGTCATGTGGCTGAAATATTTTGAACAAACTTAGATTAAATCTTTCATCTTTTAGAATGGTTTTGCTAGACTTGGTGCATTAATATGTAAACCCCAGAACTCCTTTTAACTCATATTCTCATACTAACTCAAGTTTTCTAACAAAATGTGTCATCTCAGCTCAGACAATGCATTAAAGGTGTGAGGTTAGTCTGTCTGTGTCTGAATTTTGAGTCAGATTGGTTCTATTTCCAAAGTGGCATTTACAGTATCTTACATGGATTGACAGTAGGTTATGCATTTTTTCAGCAAAATAAAATTGCTATTTTGCAGAATTACATTTTATATTGCTCAAACAATGCATAACCTACAGTCAACTCATGTAAGATACTGTAAATGCCACTTTAGAAATAGAACCAATCTGACTCAAAATTCGGACACAGACAGATTAACTTCACACCTTTAGTGCATTGTCTGAGCTGAGATGATACATTTTGTTAGAAAACCTGAAGTTATCATGAGAATACGGCTTAAACAGAGTTCTGGGATTTACATATTCATGAACTGAAACTAGCAAAACCATTCTAAAATGTGAAAGATTTAATCTAAGTTTGTTTCATATATTTCAGCTGCATGACACTGTAACCATTTGCTATAAATTCGGTGTCTTATGGTCCTGTTCTGCAGCTACCTGATGAAGAAGCAGCGCTTTAAAAGCTAGTGCTTCCAAATAAATCTGTTGGATAATAACCCGGTGTTGTGTGATTTTTAATTTTGTTCATCCCAGTCCAACACTGATGGGTGAGTTCAGAACCAGAGGGCACAGTTTAAAAATAAGGGGTAGGCCACTTAGAACAAAGTTGAGGAGCAACCTCTTCACCCAGAGAGTGGTGGGTGTATGGAATGCTCTGCCCCAGAAGGCAGTGGAGGCCAAGTCTCTGGATACTTTCCAGAAAGAGATGGATAGAGCTCTTGAGGATAGTGGAATCAAGGGTTATGGGGATAAGGCAGGAACAGGATACTGATTGAGGATGATCAGCCATGATCATAATGAATGGTGGTGCAGACTTGAAGGGCCGAATGGCCTACTCCTGTACCTATTGTCTATTGTCTATAACACCAGCTCCTCCAAAAAACAGAAGAAAAAAAACTTTCATTGTCCTCCCAAACAATTGCTAGCCACTGACATTGTTTGAAGTGTACTCACTGTTGTAATATAAACTTTTCAGACTGTGAAATATTAAATTTTAATGTTACGATTACAGAAAATCAACATTAAAAAAGGTCAAAGATGAATCACTTACCCACACATTCCATCAATCTGGCATGTGGAGCTGTCCCTTTTGGACATGTATTGTAACATTTGCCCTTCAGCAGGTAGTGTTCAGATTTACATCTGATGCAGAACTCGCGGCTAAAGCAGCTTTCACAATTCACTGTCTTACATTCTAGCACACAGAGAAATGAACATTTATTAACTTAGTTTCAGGCCACGTTCCAAACTTCATCTGATAAAAACAAATCAAGGCAACAGATGGTGCAAAAAAGATTGCAAGGATGAAACTAAAACTTGAATTAGCTTTATTGTCACGTGCACTCAAATGAGTACAGTAAAAGGTTTACAATCACCAGATTACAATACCATCTTAGGTACAAAGGTATCTAGATACAAGTATTTAAGGTCAGAATCTTAAGGAACAAAAAAAATGTAAAGAAACAAATAATCCAGTATTACAGGTCAGAGGAATAAATAAGAAAAATAGGGAAGTAAAATGTTCAGTATAAACTACACTTACCAAGAAAAAGGTGGACAGGCTTTAACACTTGAAAAAAAGGTGATGGATGACCATGGGTTACCAAAATTATGAAGATGCTCAATAGGGTAAATATATTGAAGATATTTCTACTTAAGTTATAAATCACACAACACCACCAGGTTATAGTCCAACAGGTTTAATTGGAAGTGCTAGTTTTCGGAGCACTGCTCCTTCATCAGGTGGTTGTGCAGTCCACAATGAAGGAGCAGCGCTCCGAAAGCTAGTATTTCCAATTAAACCTGTTGGACTATAACCTGGTGGTGTTGTGTGATTTATAACTTTGTACACCCCAGTCCAACACCGGCATCTCCAAATCATATTTCTACTTGTGAGGGAGAACAAAATTGGAGGTCATAATTACAAGATAGTGACTATCCACCTGAGCAGACTGCCTGATAGAAATGTTTACATCTTCGATTATAAGCTTTAATGGAAACTTGAAATCTAAGGTAGCCCAGTGCGATTTCCCACTGTCCAAAAAGGAAATAGCTCTGTATCAAACTTCTAGGATATTAATATCAAACATTTTTAAACTCTGGGACTGTACCTGATTGGTGCTGAGTACCAGGTACAGGCATTTAATACATAAAAGTACTAACAAAAAGATATTTAATTACTTAGGAAGAAGATTAAGAATCACTTCATCGATTGAACTCAACCTTAGCTATCAATAGGATTCTGGCATTTCCTAAGTGCATAAAAGGAAGGAAACAGCAAGTAAGAGATTTGGAACTCGTAAGCTAATATCCAATCATTGAGTCCACCACTGAGTGAAAATAATAGTTATATCTTACATTTATACAGTACCTCTAACACAATAATATGTCCCAAGGTACTTCACAAGAGAGTTATCAAATAGAATTTGACACAGGAGATAATCGTACAGATGACCAAAAGCTGGATCAGGGAGATAAGCATTGAGGGCTGACTTAAAGAAGGACCGAGCGGGAAACAGTCTGAAACTTTTAGAGAGAAATTTCAGAGTCTGGGGTCTAGGCAATTTCCTAATTCAAAAGCACTTTGTTAAATGGTGGGTGGCACGGTGGCACAGTGGTTAGCACTGCTGCCTCACAGCGCCAGAGACCTGGGTTCAATTCCCGCCTCAGGCGACTCTCTGTGTGGAGTTTGCACATTCTCCCCGTGTCTGTGTGGGTTTCCTCCGGGTGCTCCGGTTTCCTCCCACACTCCAAAGATGGTGAATTGGCCATGCTAAATTGCCCGTAGTGTTAGGTAAGGGGTAAATGTAGGGGTATGGGTGGGTTGCGCTTTGGCGGGGCGGTGTGGACTTGTTGGGCCGAAGGGCCTGTTTCCACACTGTAAGTAATCTAATCTAAAATCTCCACAGAGAAAGGGCAGGCTCAGGGAGTAAGGTCTGGATGAAAACACAGCTGCAGAAATTTAAGGAGAAATTTAAAACAGGGGTGGAATAGAGGCCAACATTGGAGGAACACAGAGATCTTAGAGGGTTGCAGTACTGGAGGAGGATCTAGAGGGATCAAGGTGAGGGCAGTGTGCATATGTTGGGAGTAGAAGAAAGTGTTCATGAAGCTCATGATCTTGAGTACAAGGATGAGAATTTTACATCTGAGAGCCAATGTAGAAAGCTTTCCTTTTATGAAAACTTGTTCATTTGTTTGAACTTACTCAGACATCTGTTTGTGGCCTGTCCACGTATGCTATAATGCCCCACAGGACAGGCATGCACACACTCTCCTTGCTGTCGGATCCCCTCTCTCTTAATCAAGAGGAAGAGTCGCTGCTGGCAGGTCAAACAGCCATTGTCAGGCGAGCATTCCTTACAACTTCTGCAGTTCTGGAGTGAGCTTGTGTTACCTGCAGGCAAAGATCCACAGAACATGGATCAGATCAGAAAACCCTCAAACTCAATAAGATATTGTCCTCAGAGTCAAAGGTTGGGCCAGGGTTGTCAGTTCATAGATTTAGCAATTGCTCCAATTAAAACACTTCAATAAAACTCCACAGAAAAAGGGGAGCCCTTGGAATTACATAACATTCCTTCTCGAGGAGATAAAACATTGTTGGAAAAATATATTTTGTTTGAGCTTTTCATCTTTTACTCATAGGGCATTTTGCTAGAATAAAAATCAAAGGAAAATCTAGGATTTATTCTTCATGAGAGGAGAGTGTTGAATGGTTGACAAATGGACTGTGATTGGTAGAGGCGTTGCCATGAAAAATGCACGCATTAATGTTGATTGACAGTTAACAGCTAGACTTTGTTTAAATTTTAAACCAGGAAGGTTGACTCTGATTGACCTGAGAAATGAAACATGCAAATAGTTGTCACCTATTTTATTGAGTTGAAACAGGTACGGTGCGTGTTCTTTGTGTTTACAAACAAAATGGCGCTGTGTATTAATTAATATATGTAGCTTCAATGCAAACAAATCTGCCACATTGTTATGGTACAGTAACAACATGAGTGTTTTTCGCCACTACAGGATGCTATCATCAAACCCAAAAAGACATTCTGCCTATTACATAAGTGAATAATGTGATACATGAATTTTAGTGGTGCTGGAAAAGCACAGCTGGTCAGGCAGCATCCGAGGAGCAGGAAAATCAATGTTTTGGGCAAAAGTCCCTCATCAGGACTGATGACAGGCTTTTGCCCAAAATGTCGATTTTCCTGCTCCTTGGATGCTGCCTGACCGGCTGTGCTTTTCCAGCACCACTCTAATCTAGACTCTGATTTCCAGCATCTGCAGTCCTCACTTTTGCCCACATGAATTTCAGTGTCAGTGTGACATTGGATATGTAGGCCCCATGTCCTAAAGACTGGCAGATCATGGCCTTAATATGTGTGAAATCATGATCTCTCAATATTCTGGACATCTAGAACATTCTATCAACTGCAGGAACTTGACCTTAGGGTTTTTGAGATTGAGTAGTGGTTGGAGTCCTGGTGTTAACTCCTCAGCCTTGACCCCCACCCATCCCCAGGTGTAAATCCTCTTTTTGGTTCCTAATCAGTCCTGCTCCTCCTTTTACAACTACTTTACCATTTACATGGTAAAAGGTGGCTTGAAGGGCAACAGCTATGCCTGGATCACTAAACTAGGCATTGTATTTAATCAATCAATGTGAGGCTGGAAAAGCACAGTAAGTCAGACAGCATCTGAGGAGCAGGAAAATCAATGTTTCAGGCTGCCCTACTGCTCAAATGCTATCTGACCTGCTGTTCCTTTCCAGCTTCAAATCAACTGACACAGACTCCCAGAATCTGCAGTCCTTACTAATTCCATTGTGTTTTGAAGAATGTTTTGAAGAAGTTACAGAAAGGGTTGAAAAGGTAACACTTTTGATGTGGTGTACATGGATTTTCTTTGGTTCAGAGTCACATAACAGAATGGTGAGAAAAGTTATAGCTCATGGAATAGAACACAAAATAACAGCACTGATGTAGAATCTGGCTGAGTGATAGGAAGCAGAGGTGAATAGTCAGTGGATATTTTTCAGGCTGGAAGAAGGTTTGTAGTGGAGTTCCCTGGGTTAGTCTTGGGATCTTTGCTTTTCCTGATATATATTCATGATCGGAATCTTGATGTCAAGACAATTTCAAAGTTTACAGATGATTCATAACTTGGAAGAATTGTAAACTGCTAGGAGGATAGTATAGAACTTTAAAAAGACATAGACAATTTGGTGACAATAGGTGGACAGGTGGCAGATGACAGTCAATGCAGAGAAGTGTGAGGTGATGCATTTTGGTCAGAATAATATAGCCAAACAATATAGAGTAGAAACAAAAACAGAAATTGTTGGAAAAGCTCAGCAAGTCTGGCAGCATCTGTGGAGAGAAATCAGAGTTAATGTTTTGGGTCAAGTGACCCTTCCTCAGTTCAGATCTGCTGAACTTTTCCAGCAACTTCTGGTTTTGTTTCTGATTTACAGCATCGACAGTTCTTTCAGTTTCTTTAAAGTAGGAGGTACAATTTTAAAAAGGTGGAGAGACCTGGGTGTATACTTGCACAAATCATTGAAGGTGTCAGGAAGAGTGAAGACAGCATTCATGGGATGTTGACTTTGCTGATTAGGCTAGCATTTATTGACCATGAACTGAATGGTTTGCTACTTTATTTAGAGGCAGTTAAGAGTCAAGTCATTGCTGAAGGTCTGGAGTCAGATGTTGACCAAACCAAATAAGGAAGGCAAATGTTCTTCACATTAGTGAACTAGATTTTTTTATATAACAATCAACAATGGTTTCATGGTAGCTCATTAGGCTACTTTTTAATTCCTATTTATTTTCCCCTTTTAATTGTATTCCAGTTTCAACAGCTGCCCTTTGAACTCACATCTCCAAAACATTAACCTCAGATTGTGGTTTACGAGTCCAGTGACAAAACCATTGCACAACGACCTTACCAAAGATAATAAAGCATACAGCATCCTGGGTTCTGTCAAGAGGGAAATACAGTAGATGAGAAAGGGTGCTCTGTTGAACTTGTGCAAGACATTTGTTAGACCTCAGATGGAGTACTGTGGCCAGTTCTGGAACCACACTAGAGGAAGGATGTGAACACAATGGAGAGAGGAGAGAAACAATCTACAAGAATGGTTCCAGGGATAAAAAAAACTTCAGTTATAAGGATAGATTGGAGGAGTTGGGGCTGTTCTTTACTCATTTTGTTCCTGTATATTAACAGTGTGGCATTCTTGTGTGAACTGGAGCTGCATATCCTCGGGGAGGAGAAGGACGAGAGAAGAATTTTATAGATGTTTTCAAAATCATGACGAGCTAGGTACAGTAGATAGAGAGAAACTGTTTTCCACTCATAAAATTATTAAGAAACAGAGAGCTCAGGGATTTGTAAAAATAGCAAATATGTGGTGAGAGAAAAGCTTTGCCACAAAATGAATGGTTTGGGTGTGGAATGTACTGCATGGAAGTGTTGTGGAGGCAGGCTCAACTGAGACATTATTTCAATGATTATTTAAATAGAAATAATGTGCAAGGGTATGGGAACAAGGCAAAAGAACAGCACCAAGTCATGATTCTCTTTTGGAGAGCCAGTGCAGACAAAGTGGGCTGAATGGCCTCCTTTGGTGCCATTATACTTCTCAGGTCAAACTAAACAACATGTCTCTTTGACTGCTTGCAACAAGTAAAGGCTAACTGTACTCTCTCAACATGTGCAATCAAAACTTGAAACATGGTGTCCAACATTAGATGTGATTCTACAAATGGACAACATTTGTTGGATAGCCCAGTTTGTGCAAGGAATTACCATTACAATCTTAGGATAGTCAATTGGGGTCAGAGTGTGGCACACTTGCATGCACTGAAAGCGACATACATCATTGTACAGTGCCCTGGACTTTGTAGACAGAAAAAACATCTATGCATACTGCACCCATTTCAACTCAACAAAACAGTCAGTGTTTCACTTCTCAGACTAGTGCCCTGACCAATCAGAGTCAACCTGCCTGGTTTAAAGTTTAAATCTAGTGTGGCTGTTAACTGCCAATCAGTCTCTTCATGGCAATGCTTCTATAAATCACAGTCCACTTTCCAATCAGCCAGCACTCTCTTCTCAAATAGTAATGTTGATTGTCCCTAAATTGGCATTCTTGCAAAACATCCTGATGAGTGCAACACGGAAAGCATTTTTTTTGGACAATACTCAAGTTCCAAAATACTGAAATTCATAATTCAAAATTTATGATCACTTTCTCCCAAACATCATGATTTGCCCCAAGCAATGTGGTGTCGAGGGGTAGTGAGGTGCCTAAGATGATTACTCTCCTCAGTGGGAATGGCATTCCCTAAATCACACAAGATATTCCCAATAAATCATGAACAGATAATTCCAAACCCAGAAAGTTACTCTTAATCTCACACCCTGAGCAAAATTCTATGAGATCCATGGAGAGGAGTTAGACTGGGGATCAGAAGAGAAACATTAAATGGCACAGTGGTAGTGTTATTACCTCTGAACCAGGTGGCCCCAGATTCACCGGACCCAAGACGTTAACTTTAATTTCTCTTCACTGATGCTGCCACACCAGCTGAGCTTTTCCAGCAACTTCTGCTTTTGGCCTAGGTACAATTTCATCTGATCCAGAGGTGTATCATAATATAAGCATCTCCGAACATGCTGACTGGGAAAAATATTCACAGCAACTCTTCTCTGTGATGTAGTCATGCCTTCCACATGGTGGTCTGGTGTTGAACTCCTGGTGCTCCTGTTGGGGGACCTCGTCAGCAGCAGCCAGACAGCCAGAGGCTGCTTGTCTCAACGATGGGATGAAAAATCACACCCATTTCCCTGAGCAGTGTCCACTCCATTCCAATAATCCTGCTGGCTCTGAGCCTCTTTCATTTCAGCACCATATGTAGCTCCCTGGTTGATGTCCAGCACTTACCTCTGCTGCTGGAATTGGAGCATCAGGAATCATCCCTCCCTCCCTCTCTCTCCAGCCTGCTTCCCCCTCTCTTGTCTCCTATATTTGCAGGGTGGAGAAGGCCCTTTTGCACATTGGGAGCCAGGTGGGCCTGAAGAATAGGAGACTCCCAACCTGAACCCGATGGGTTTTCCCTGTGGCCTGGCTCAGCATGAGTACAGCTCAGCGTTTGACCAGGAATGGAAACCAACATTCCATCTCCATCACAAGACCCAACATGTCCTTTTGAAAGTGTCAGCTGAAATGAGCAAACACCTTGGACACCCAGTGGGAGACCCCTTTGAGGCTGTTACCCAGGTAATAAAAGACAAAGGAAATGCACATCAATCTCATCTCCCTCCAACTCCCCCAAGTTCATTAAATAATTGGGATGGAAACTCACTCATACTGTTGCCCAACTCAGGCATGCTCACACTGGATCTGCTCTCTGTCCTAACATCAATGGACATGAATATCACTCAGGTTATGGAAACAGGGCACAGAGATTCTATCTATTTAGAGCAGTGCCCAGGCACATTTCTCACCACTTCCCAATTATCCCCATCTCAGGCAGCTGGTACATCAGGAGGTCAATCCATTCTGGTTACCAGGTTACCAATTTCACTCTGTTCCATCTTGCTGCCCTTCACCACTGGTTGTGCCTCACACCAACACACATTTTAGCCTCTAGCCAGTCGCATCTCCCTTGTCTGGCACAAACTGTGGGGGCTCACACATATCTGGGGGAAAAGTGAAAGCCAAGTCACCTAAGGTCAGTTGGATAAAAACCAGACTTTCGCTCTCCTAAACAAAATATGGTGTATTGCAAAGTGGCTGCAGCAGAATAAACCAATACTGCAGGTTAACCTTTTGAAGTGAGCCACTTCAACTCTGGTCTACTCCAATTAATGCTGTTTACTTGTCAGACTATAATTCCAAACTTTAAACAGGAATTATGTGTGATTTTATTCCTTTTTAAAGTGTGTCGGTTTATGAAGGAAAGTGGAATCCCATTCAGTAGCTTTGTAGTCAACATCACACAGTAGAGTAAAAACAGTTATTCAACCTACAGACCTTCACATCAAAGAAAGATTGTAGCTTTTATCCATTATTCCTCTATTATTCAGAATGTGGTTAGCACAGAAGGATGGGGTGAGAATGAGGGAACAATATTAACATGGATAAATACAATTTAACTGATAGGCTTACTATATATCAGTGAATATAATATTAAAAGAAAAAAAAAATTGAATGATTCACATGTGGAACACACCGCCTGAGAGAGTAGAGAAGGCACATTCCTTTGAGGCCTGAATAAAAAAAATACAGGGCTACGGGGTAACCGTGGTGACATGGGACAGACTGAGTTATCCTTCAAAAGAACCCACACTGAAGCATCACCTTCTATTCTGTACCATTGCATAATTCCATGATTTGATGAAGATTGAGTGATCTTTTGATGATTATTGTTTCCTTCAAAATTACAGTGAAAGAAAGAACGAAACGAAATAAAGATTTTCTTAAAGTATCTGTTCACAGGATATGGGTATCACCAACCTGGCATTTAAAGCCCATCCCTAATAAGGAAGGCAGTTTCTTTCTCTAAAGGGTATTCATGAACCAGATGGGGGTTTTTTTCCTGACAATGAATTCATAGTCATCAATAAACTCTCAATGCCAGATTTTTATTGAATTCAAATATCACCATCTGCTGTTGTGAGACTTGAACCCAGGTCCTCAGAACATTACCTGGGTCTCCAGATTAACAGCCCAACAATAAGAGCCAGAGAAGGTCATTAAAACATCTGCGCTGTTCTGTTATTGCTCAGATCTTCAAGTGTGGGAGTTGGGATGTTATGTTGAGGTTGTACAGGACATTGATGAGGCCTCTTCTAGAGTACTGTATGTACAGTTCTAGTCACCCTGTTATAGGAAAGGTATTATTAAACTGGGGAGGGCTCAGAAAAGATTTACTAGAATGTTGCTGGGAATGGTCAATTTGAATTATAAAAATAGATTGGAAAGACTAGGAATTTTTCCACTGGAGCATTGGAGGTTGAGGGGCATCAAGAGGGTCTTTTCTGTAGGATGGGCGAGTTCAAAACTAGGGGGCATATTTTTAAGGAGAGATGAGAAAGTTTTAAAAAGGACATGAGGGGCAACTTTTTATGCAGAGGGTGGTTCGTGTGTAAAATGAACTTCTGGAGAAAGTGGTGGATGCAGGTATAGTTTCAACATTTAAAAGATATTTTGGTAAGTTCACAAATAAGAAATATTTGACGGGAGATGGGTCAAGTACAGGCAGGTGGGACATTTCGTTTGTGAACATGGTCGGTGTGGACTGGTTGGATCGAAGTGTCTGTTTCCATGCTGTATGACTCTATGACTGCTGTAGAAAATGCTACTTGTGCGACTAGGAGGCAAATTGTTGTGTGAGCATGATGTTAGAACTCACTTAACTGTGAGCTGTGGGTTTATGGGTCAACCACATTGCTGTGGGTCTGGAGTCACATATCGGCCAAACCAAGTCAGGATGACAGATTTCCTTCCCTAGATAGATTTTTATGATAATTGACAGTATTTACATGGTCATCATTAGTCTATTTTTAAATTCCAGACCCACAGCAATTTGTTTGACTTTTACCTGACTTCTGAAATGGCCTACCAACACGATGAGTTGAAAAGCAACTAGGGATATGCATCAAATGCCCTCCTTGCCCGCATTACCTACATTCCACACAGGAATGAGTTAAAAGAAAAGGTAACAGCAGACTGAGAGAAAAATACAGGGTATCAAAAACCCTGGATGAGTAAGGTTGAGAATGCAAGGAAGAAAAAGGAGGCATAAGATGCACACCAGAATAATAATAGCAATAGAATAAGGAAGTACCTCAAATGCAGGAGAGAAGCTAAAACTGAAATAAGGAAGGGTAAGAGGAAAAGTGAGGAAAGAATTGCAGCCACTAAAACAAAGAGCAACATGTTCTTCAAAGATATTCATCGTAAAAGATTAGTGAAGGATAGAGCAGGGTCCGTAAGCAACAAGCAGGGAAAGCTGCTCACTGAAGCAAAGGATACGGCAGAGATACTAAATGAATATTTTGCTTTTGTCTTTACCAAATCAGAAGATGGTGGCGACGGCCTAGTTGAAAATGTGGGTGTTGAACAACTGAGCAGTACAGTGATGGATAAGACAAGGTGCTAGAAAGACAGAGACGTTGCCAGCCCCAGATCAGATGCATCCTAAATTACTAAGAGAGTTAAGGGAGCAAATTATTGACAGAAATTTTCATGGCTTCTCTGATCACCTTGGGGATTGGAGAATTTCAATGTGACACCATTGTTTTAGAAGGGACAAAGGATAACCCAGCAAACTACAGGCCTGTCAGGTTAACATCAATAGTGGGAAAACTGATGAAGGCCATACATGGGGTAAGGTAAATATATACTTAAAGAAAATAAATTAATAAGAGACAGTCACCATGGCTTTGCTGAGGGCATGTCATGTCAAAACTCAAATTTAATTGAGTTCTTTGATGAGGTGACACAGACAGTGGATGAGGTTAGTGTTGTGGATGTTGTATATTTGGATGTTCAGAAAGCATTTGATACGGTGCCATATGGCAGGTTAGAAATGTTTAGGATTATGGTCCTTGGCAGTATGAATTAGAGGTTTGATATATGATCAGAAACAGAGGGTAGGAATAGATGGGCATTTCTCAGATTGGCGACAAGTGGCCAGGAATCTGTGTTGGGACCCTTGATTTCTCTGATTTATATACATGATTTGGAGATGGGTGCTGAGGGAAAAATCTCTCAATTTCAAATGGCACTTAGCTAAGGAGAATAGTGAATTGTGAGGTTGATGCTGACTTCAGAGGGACACTGACCAGTTGGCCAATTAGGTAGAAACAATGACTGCAGATGCTGGAAACCAGATTCTGGATTAGTGGTGCTGGAAAAGCACAGCAGTTCAGGCAGCATCCGAGGAGCAGTTTGGCCGAGTGGACAGACACACGAAATTTAATGTGAGGTAATGCATTTTGATAAAAGAAACGTAGAGAGACAATACAGGCCACAACGATACAAATTTGAGGGGAGTACAGGAGCAGATGGTTCATGTGCATGATTCTCTAAAGGTGTGGCCGGGCAAGTTGAAACAGTTATTATGAAGACTTATAGGAACTTCGGGTTTATAAATAGAAGCATAGAGTGTAAAAGCAAGAAATACTGCTACACCTCTACAAATGATTGCTCAGACCACATTTGGAGTTTTGTGTTCAGTTATGGACACCTTACTTAAGGAAGGATGTTAAAGTCCTGGAAAGAGTTCAAAGTAGATTTACCAGAATGATCCCAAGAATAAAGGATTTTACATGAAAGGAAAGATTAGAGAGATTAGGCTTGTTCTCCTTGGAGCAAAGAAGATGAAGAGGTGACCAAAATCATGAACAATTTTGCCAGGATTTTAAAGAGGATGTTCTGTTTCCATTAGTTGTTCTGTCAGTAACTAGGGGTCACAATTTCAAGGTTGTCAGCAAGAGAGCTAGGAGTGAGATGAGGAGAAACTTCTTTACTCAGAGAGTAGTTAGGATTTGGGATTGTGCTGCCTGGGTGAGTGGGGCAAGTGGATTCCATAGAAGGTTTCAAAAGAGAGCTGGATATATATTTGAAAGAGATGAGTTAGATGGCTATGGAGATAGGGCTAGAGAGTAGGACAAGCTGGGTTGCTCTTTCAGGAGTCAGTATGGACATGATGTTTTGAATGACCTCTTTTTTTGTACTGTAAAATTCTATTATTCTAATAAAGCCCTTCAATGATCTACAGGCAAGCAACCAATCATCGTTCTCTCCACCCCACAACTTGTGTAGCTGTACTGGGTCAGGATTGGTGAGTAATCAGTGAACAGGCCACAATTCCCACAACTTCAAACCTGTTAATTGTGAAGCATTAGATCCAGCCCTCAGTAAGAAATGCACTGTAAGCAGGTGGGTACTAACTGGAGAGAATGAATTGATGGATGGTAACAGGTGGATGTTAGCTGGTACACAGGAACACACACAGATGCACAGTAAGCAGGCAGTGACAGACACAGGAACACGTGCACTATCACAAATGAACAACACCGGGTGCACAATAACATATCTAGAATAAACAGGAAATAGTAACAGCTATATTGTAAATGGATGCACTATAACAGAATAGTGAACAGGCACACCAACCTGGTGCAATCTGCCAGAAACACATCCACTTTAAAAGGTGCCCGGCATAAAGTTAAACTCTAAGACAGATACACACTAAGAGGCACACAATAACAGTCATCCATTTATCAAAAGCACAATAAACAGATGCACATTATCATGTATGTACTAATCAGATGCACTGTAACAGGAGGATGGGTATAAATGTCCTGTAATAGGTGCAAAATGAACAGCTGCAAAGTAACAGGGACTCTGAATAACAAAAACTTACATTACTATAGCAACTTTAAGATGAAATTAACATAATAAAGTATCCCAAGACTTTCATAGGAGTATTAAAGAAAATTAGTATCGAGCCACGTAGAACAATGTTAGGTTGGATGATGTCAGAGGCAAGTTTCAAAGAATGTGGTAAAGGAGGAAAACAACATAGAGAGGTGGACAAGTGTAGGGGGAGACTTCCAGAGCATAGGGCCCAGGAAGTTGAAGGTACTTCAACAAATCAAACCTAAAGAACACTGGAGAAACTCAACTGGACTCCAGTAGCATCTCTGGTGAGAGAAACAGTGTTAACACTTCCAGTGCGTGTTCTGAAGAGAAGTCATACTGGACTTGAAACATTAATTCTATTTCTCTCCTGATAGATCCTGCCAGACTTGCTGAATTTCTCCAGCATTCTCTGTTTCAGATCTCCAGCATCCGCAGTGTTTTGCTTTTGTGAGTACTGTCACCACTGCTGGAGCAATTAAAATCAGGAATGCTCAGGAGGCTATTATGGAGGAGGACAGAGATTTTGCAGAAATCATAGAGATGGGAAGCGATGAGGCCATGGAAAAAGGATTTGAGAAGATGATTGATGGTGAGTCTCTGGCTACGATTAGAAAGATAAAACTGGATTCAGGGTGCAGTCTTATCCAGCAGTGCAGAAGTGTTGGAGGAGAATGGTGTGCAAGGCTGCAGACAGGTCAAGAGGATAAGGAAGGGCAGTTCACATTTAGTACAGTCACACAGGACATCGATAAAAGCTGTTTTGGTACAGTGACAGTGATAGGGCTTGATACCTAACTTGGGAGATTCAAATATGGACGTCAAGGAAATATGGCCAGAAATTTGGGAGGCGATAATTCTTAAGGACTTTTGAGACGAAAAACAGTTTGGAGATGGGACACTAGCTTAAATGCATGCTTTAAGCAGTGTTTTTCCCTCTTCCTACTGTTGACCCCACCCCACCACTCCTTTCCCCTGTACTTTTTCCTCTTCTTCTTCATCTGTCTACTCTTCTGTCTCTTCTTGATCTTCTTCCATGTCTTTCTTCACTCTGCCCATTTCCTCCAATATCTCATCTTCCTTCTCACCCTCTTGTTCTCCCTCTTCCTCCATTTTCTGGAAGTTATTGTGTGGATTTCCTTTGTACTTCCAACTGTGACTGACAGTCTATATAGTTTTAGAATAGGAGGGAAGAAAATAAACATGAAGCCATTAGATTAGCGAACTTTAGGTTGAGCAAATATGTTTAAAAATTTCTGAATTCAGTTTGAAGGTCCTGAATGAAATCAGATGGAAGAATAGTTTCTCCTAGGAAAATGGCATTTAAGGAAATAATTTGCCTCAGTGTAAAAGTTTCCGTTTGTGAAAACATCCAGACCAGGAGTATTTGCTTAGAATTCTATATTATTATTCAAAGGTGAGAAAGGTAACTCAGTGGTATGAGATTCAAGGAAAATACTTCATCGTTCACAGGACAGGAAGTGAAGAAAACAGCAGATAAGCTTAATGTACAGAATGGGCAGGAAAGGGAACATTTCTCTGGTTTTATTTTGAGTTATTGTGGCATTGAGAAGTAGATGGGACTTTACTCTGCCATGCATTTTGAAATCTTTCAAACTGCATTATATTTGAATAGATTAGTTTGATTTATTTCCATTTTTTAGTTTCTCCTATGTAATAACCTTACGTTTACCTATTAAAACTGAATCTGCAGTCTTGTATTTTTATGTTTCAGTGAAAGACTGCCTCATCAAATTAAAAGAAAGCAAAATGTTATCTATCAAACTCGATTTCATTCTGGAATCTGAATTATCCAGTGGTGACATTAAGAGGGATTGTAACAAGAAGAGAATGCTGAAGAAAGAGTAAGTACAAGAAAAGTAAACCAGTAACTAACTTATAAATGCAGTCAGATCCCACTGGTGAGGGGGTCTTTAGTTTGAATCTGCTGAGGAGCAGCAATGTTGAATGCTTTGTCACTCTGCTTGTGAAGATTCGCCGACCCAATACTGTTGCATATTTCTACCAGATTCTATCCTGGTTGTCACAGAAATACGCACTTTGACATTCCCAGATTGTCAACTGAGTAAGGTTAGGGAATAAAAAGGACTTGCTCCCCTTATATGTACCAGCTATCACATGGTAACTTTGAAGGTCCAATATTTGGATCATAGCAAATGGTTGAATGAATGATGTATGGGTGAGTGGTTGAGAGACTGAATGGGCAGGTGAGTGGGATCATTGAGGTTGGTAGGTGGCTGGAGTTGATAGATACCCATTTGGGTTTGTAGGTAGGTGAGTAGGGTGAGTAGGTGCATAAGTGGGTGGGTCAACTCATGGCCAGGGCATGGGGTGTTTTTGGTCCAGGGTGGTTAAGTCAGGGGGTAATCAGTCGGAGGGATAGTCAGTTCACGTTGCGGGGAGATTGATGGAAGTTGAGGATAGTGGAGTGGTTCCTTTTTGGAGTTACCCAAGTATTAAACTAATGTCACAAAGCTGTAGCTGCAATGTTATATATTTTATGAAGAAAGCTAAT
Source organism: Chiloscyllium punctatum (assembly GCF_047496795.1). Lineage (NCBI taxonomy): Eukaryota > Metazoa > Chordata > Chondrichthyes > Orectolobiformes > Hemiscylliidae > Chiloscyllium > Chiloscyllium punctatum. The sequence continues at coordinate 6,590,279 of NC_092775.1, forward strand.
CTGTCTTTAAAATTGACTTGGAGTCTTACAAAATAGCTTCTGAAAATGACACGACTTCTCCTGTGGTTTTAAACTGCTGTCAAAAGCAGACAATCAGACAGTGAAAAGGAGCATTCAAAAATTCCAGGACTGTCTATTGAACATCAAATTGTCTGAAGACTCAGCTTCTGTCGTGAGAACAGGAGACAGGCAGAAGGGCACAAGGAATTCCATCGTAATTGCTTTGCTTTGTGGAACAATGATACATCAACATTAACATTTGTAGGTGTTATGTTTGATAGTATTAAAGCTGCTGAGGTCAGCTATTGAAAGAGAGGACTATTTGAACACCATGAAGAAGCTTTCTTGAAACAGAAATTGCTTCTCAACAGGAAGGTAGAGGAATATCCAGTACAGAAAATAGCTGCTGTACTGAAGTAGATTAACAAGAGCCACCATCTGTATTGCCTTAGAACAGACACAAGGAGCTTTCATTCACTTCTAGGATCTGTTCTGTCGGCTGAGCTCACCTGTAGCAGCTTCACAGGTTATCTCAGCTGCTGAATCTGGTCTAAAACCTGAACATCTTTAAGCAAGCCAGGTCTGCAATGCTCTTGGAGACTAATCTTATTTTCATCTTCATACCTAACTTATATTCTTCCTTACTTTAAAACATTGTATTTTATTTCATAGCTTTCTCACTTATTTCTGTAACTTTCAGTTTTACTTGTGTAATAAACTCACCTTGTATCTTCTTTACATAACACTTCCACAGCTACCCGAAAAAGGAACAGCGTTCCAAAAGCTAGTGCTTCCAAATAAACTTGTTGGACTCTAACCTGGTGTTGTGGGATTTTTAACTTTGTACATTGGCACCTCCAAATCACATCTTCTTTAAAGCATTAAGCTGAGCTGGTTATTTTTGAATTAATAATTCAATAATTGAAAGAAGCTCTACACGGGAGCATAGACAAATTCTTAGCTCAGATACCACTCCTAGGAAGCTCCTGGTGCGCGGTTCTGACAGTAAGTTTTGAACTGTCTAACATTTCCTGGGTTAAAAACCCAGGTAAATTGGCAGGGCTGTCTGATATTTCGAACTCTAGCTCAAAGAGTTTCGCAAAGTGACCTGGGGTGGAAGGGAATTTTCCATTGAGAGCTGGGCAATGCCACATTGGTCTGTGTGCCACTTATACAGGATCCTCACAATCACCTTCAGTCACATGTCTGTCCTCCCACAATGCGAAGATTGAAAACTGGACTCAAATACAATCTGCTCGGCCATGCATTAAGTGTGGGAATGGCGCAGGGCACTTGAAAGGGAAATGAAAAACGAGTGAATCTCAATTGCACAAATTATTTAGAACTTTGTAAGCAAAAGGCTTTTGTGGTACAGTGGTAGTGTCCCTACCTTGGAGGCCTTGGTTCAAGTCCCACCCAGGTGTATCATAACATCCCTGAACAGGCTGGTTATAAAGTATTTAGAACTTTAAGAGTGTTTGGTGCAAGTTGTTAACACACGTTTACCCTGTTATACCAGAATAATACTTCCCAGTGAGCATGCTTGACCTTGCTATTATAACCCTCTGTTGATCAGGTAGCTGTGTTGCCCTATTTTTACAGCATACACAGTATCAGGAGCACAACAAAATTCCAATTTACAGAAATAGATGTATTCAGATTGCGAGCTGCACCTTCGTAAGATGTCAAAAATGGTGATCAGTGATGGACTTTTTAAAATAGGTTTTTGATCCTGACAGTTCGGGAATATTAAAGTAGTAGACTTGTCACCCTGAATTTAACGAGGGGAGGGGGGCGAAGACGAGAGGATTGTTAAACTTAACTTGAATCTAACAGTATACTCTACATATTGTTAAACTCAGTTAAATGCAAAACGTTTCTTCATATCATTACCCTCTCAGATTATTGGATCAAGTATTATTAATAACTGGTGTTTGCCATACTGTTCACCATGAAACAATAATTAAGACGAGAGAGGTGAAAGTTGGCAAAATGCAATTTAATAAACATTTATTTATCATTAAACAGGTAGAATGAGTAACATCAAACACAAAGTTTGTCCTTCCTGATCAGCAGAAGCTCTTCTCGAAAGACACATCTGTTGAAGAGTTTCCGCAGGTTAATTGGTTCTGTCCTTTCAGTTACATCTTCCAGCACAGAGACAGCTGTCAATCAAAGTGTCAGATCATCTGGATGTTCAGTAATCAAAGAGATTAAACAACTTGAATTAGCTGCTCATTAGGTCTCCATCAAAGTGTTATACCGTAATTGTACCAGATTACAGATATCTTTGATATGCCCCAAGCTATGGACTATTAGCTACTCTGAATTCAATCCAACCTGAGGTATCACCACACAGCTGAAATATGAGCCATCTGTATACTCTGGCAACAAAGACAGCCTACAGAGACCACGGACCACTGGGCACTGACAGTGGAAAATGGTGTTTAACATGAATTGCTCATTATGCACAGTAAGCCAGTGGTGGTGCCCCTACCTTGGAACCAGGAGACCCGGGTTTAAGTCAAGATTAGAGTGGTGCTGGAAAAGCACAGCAGGTCAGGCAGCATCCAAGGAGCAAGACTCTGGGGTAGGTGATTCACCCTGACCAAACCTGTGCTGTGTCGGGCAGAAAGATCGCTGAGAGTCTCGCACTCCTCAGGGATACGATCGCCTACGTGCAGGACAGAGGGTTGGACAGCTGCCTGATCAGCCTGGACCAGGAGAAAGCCTTTGACAGGATATCACACAGGTATATGAGAGATGTTCTCTCCAAAATGGGCTTTGGGGAGGGAATCTGCAATTGGATCAGACATCTGTACACCAACATCGTCAGTGCAGTCTCAATCAATGGGTGGGAATCAGATGGCTTCCCAGTCAGATCTGGAGTCAGGCAGGGCTGCCCTCTCTCTCCTGCCTTGGTTGTATGCTGCATAGAGCCATTTGCCGAGTCCATCAGGAAGGATGCGAGCCTGAGAGGGGTGACTATTCCTGGCAGCGGGGGCCTGCAGGTCAAGGCCTCCCTGTATGTGGATGATGGCGCTGTTTTCTGCTCGGATCCGCTGTCCGTACGCAGACTCATGTGCATATGTGACCAGTTCGAACGGGCCTCGGGGGCCAAGGTAAACCGAGGCAAGAGCGAGGCCACGCTCTTCGGGAACTGGGCCGACCAATCATCGATCCCCTTCACCATCAGGACCAACCACCTGAAGGTGCTGGGTATTTGGTTCGGGGGGGCTGGGGCATGTGCCAAGTCTTGGGAGGAGCGTATCAGCAAAGTGAGGCAGAAACTGGGCAGATGGAAGCTACGGTCGCTCTCCATCGCGGGAAAAAACCTGGTCATCAGCAATGAGGCACTGTCATTGCTGTTATACGTGGCACAGGTCTGGCCTATTCCCAGAACCTGTGCCACTGCAGTCACCCGGACCATCTTCCAGTTTATATGGAGATCAAAGATGGACTGGGTCCGAAGGGACTCGCTGTACAAAGATCTGGGCAACGGGGGAAAAAATACACCCAATGTCACCCTCACCCTGATGGCCACCTTTGTGTGTGGCTGCATCAAGCTGTGCGTGGATTCCCGGTACGCAAACACCAAGTGTCACTACGTACTGAGGTTCTACCTGTCCCCGGTGTTGCGAAGGATGGGCCTGGCCTCGCTGCCGCGGAACACTCTGAGTAGTTGGACCGTTCCGTATCACCTGTCCTTCGTGGAGAAGTTTATGAAGAAAAACACCTTTGACCACAAGTCCATCAGGAAGTGGTCAGCACGTGGTGCCCTTGAGACCCTTCGGGAAAAGGAGAGGGCGGATCCTATTGAGCGGTTCCCTAGGCAGACTGTCAAAACCATTTGGCAGAATGCCTCATCGCCAGAACTTTCCAACAAGCACCAAGACACGGTTTGGCTGGTGGTGAGAAGGGCTCTGCCTGTGATATCCTTTATGCACGCCCGGACTCTCAGCCGCACCGCACGCTGCCCTCGAAGCGGCTGCGGGGGGTACGAGACTGTCACACACCTCCTTCTGGAATGTGCCTACGCAGAAGAAGTCTGGAGAGGAATGCAGTGGTGTTTGTCGAGGTTCGTCCCGAGCAGCTCCGTGACACGGGACTCCGTGCTCTATGGCCTGTTCCCTGGGACTCACACGGAGACGAACACCAACTGTGCCTGGAGGATCATCAACCTGGTGAAGGACGCTCTTTGGGCGGTCCGAAACCTGTTGATCTTCCAGCTGAAGGAGTTGACCCCGACTGAGTGTTGCAGACTGGCACATTCCAAGGTCCAGGAGTATGTGTTGAGGGATGCGCTGAAGCTTGGGGCAGCTGCCGCCAAGGCGCGGTGGGGAAAGACCACCGTGTAACGTCTGCCTGCCTAAAGAAGAACAGGGGGCCCATGCAGTTATTTGGGCTCTGCTGATGCCTCAGCTAAAAATGTAATCGTATAGACCTGTAAATAGGAATGATTACTCTGTTTTTGGTATGCAAACAAATGGAATGTTTACATATGTATGGCATGTCCAGTTGTACAGATCATCAAAGTATTTTATGAATAAAGTATATTTTTGAAATAAAAAAAAGCATCCAAGGAGCAAGAAAAATCAACGTTTCGTGCAGGAGCCCTTCATCAGGAATGGTGAAGGGGTCCTGCCCGAAACGTCAAGTTTCCTGTTCCTCAGACGCTGCTTGACCTGTTGTGCTTTTCCAGCACCACTCTAATTTTGACTCTGATCTCCAGCATCTGCAGTGTCCATTTTCACCTCCTTGACCCAGGTTTAAGTCTCACCTGCTCCAGAGATGTGTCATAACATCTCAGAACATGCTGATTGGGAAATATCCACACCTGTGCCAACTAGAGCAAGGAAATCTCTGAATGTTCAACATGACTTATATCCAATACCACTTTGCAAAGGGAATTGTAGTTTAACAAGAGGCAGACACTGTCTGAAACTTTATCTACTAAATAGGCAACTGGGCTGTATGAAATAGACTACCATTGAAAACATCTGTGTTAATGTCATCTACACAATATATCATAAACATAGCAGGAGTAGGCCATTCAGCCCTTCAAACCCTCTTCACTATTCAATATGATCATGACTGATCATCCAGCTCGGTACCCCGTACCCAGCATTCTCCCCATCCCCTTTGATCCTTTTAGCCCTAAGAACCTGTGCCAACTAGAGCAAGGAAATCTCTGAATGTTCAACATGACTTATATCCAATACCACTTTGCACGGTGGCACAGTGGTTAGCACTGCTGCCTCACAGCGCCAGAGACCCAGGTTTAATTCCCGCCTCAGGCGACTGACTGTGTGGAGTTTGCACGTTCTCCCTGTGTCTGCGTGGGTTTCCTCTGGGTGCTCCGGTTTCCTCCCACAGTCCAAAAATGTGCAGGTCAGGTGAATTGGCCGTGCTAAATCGCCCATAGTGTTAGGTGAAGGGGTAAGTGTAGGGGAGTGGGTCTGGGTGGGTTGCGCTTCAGCGGGTCGGTGTGGACTTGTTGGGCCGAAGGGCCTGTTTCCACACTGTAAGTAATCTAATCTAATCTAAACTATCATAATGCAGGTTGCAGCTTGGTTTATGGACAGAGAGTGACACTGTGACTCCCTTTTTTTCTCCTATTTTCGATGTTTCTAATTCATGGCCCCATTTTGCAACATCATTGTTCAGGGCTGAAGATTCCTGATGTATTTATCAATTGATAGCTTGCAAGGTTCACAAATGGTCAGTCTGGCTTCCCTCATTTCACCTTCAGGATGATCCTTATAGTGCAGTTTGGAGTTTCATATGTGATGGAGACCAGAGCACTGCTGGGAACACCTGGATGCTTTCACTGTCCACTTTGTGTGCTCTGCCACTGGCTTCTCACTGTATCAAATCTGACGGGACATTACCTACTCTGCCAATTGGAAAACAAACAAATCCTTTCATTAGCTGATTCAACAATTTTCTAACTCTAGTCAAGCTGCATCTCTCTCATTTATAAATGTTTAAAATAATTAATGAAAAGTGTATGAGAGAAATGAGAAACAAGACACCTACTCCCATAGTTTTAATAACCTCCTGATCATATTTCACCCAGGTTATGTGGAGGTTCATTTTTAATTCCTGGGGACTGGAGGACATTCAGGGTTGGCTCCATGCTTCCCAGATTCAGCATGGTATTCAAGAACTGAGCTTAGTGATTTGCCAACGTCATCTAGAATCTAACTTAGAGTCATAGAGATGTACAGTATGAAAAACAGACCCTTCGGTCCAACTCATTCATGCTGAGCAGATATCCTAAACTAATCTAGTCCCATTTGCCAGCACTTGGCCCACATCCCTCTAAATTCTTCCTATTCATATACCCATCCAGATGCCTTTTAAATGCTGCAATTGTATCAGCCTCCACCACTTCCTGTGGTGACTCATTGCATGCACGCACCACCCTCTGTGTGAAAACGTTGCCCCTTAAGTCCTTTTATATCTTTCCTCTCTCACCCTAAACCTATGCCCTCTAGTTCTGGACTCCCCCATACCAGGGAAAAGACTTTGTCTATTTATCCTATCCATGCCCTTTATGATTCTATAAACCTCTATAAGGACACCCCTCAGCCTCCGACGCTCCAAAGAAAACAGCCCTAGCCTATTCAGCCTCTCCCTATAGCTCAAATTCTCCAACCCTGGCAACATCCTTGTAAATCTTTTCTGAACCTTTTCAAATTTCACTACATTCTTCTGAAAGGAAGGAGACCAGAATTGCACACAATATTCCAAAAGTGGCCTAACCAATGTCCTGTACAGCTGCAATTTGACCTCCCAACTCCTGTACTCAGTACTATGACCAATAAAGGAAAGCATACCAAATACTTTCTTCACTATCCTATCCACCAAGATGGAGGATGGGAATAAATTGTGGCTGTAAGAGCTGCTCCTTTTTTTAAGGTATTTTAGGTGTTGGAGGTGGTTTCATTGAATTCCAGGAGCAGCAATTACTATTTTACATGCTGTTCCATTGTTTTGGAATTTTGGGGAAAAAAGATCAAAACAATGGCAGTTTTAAAAGGAGGAAGACAAACAAAAGGCAGTGACCACATGGTCAGTGAGGGAGAGAGAGAACGAAACCGACACTGCTAACTGACACAGCAGGGAATCTGCACAGTTACTGCCTTTGCATTTGAGTTCAGGTATCTCTGGACATCAGACTACGCCTAGGAAAAACTAACAAACAGTGAAATTCACAGCTGACCTTGAAACTTGCTTGGGTCATTTCATTGTTGACTCCAATACAAGTCTTGATGGCTTACAACTCAGTTTGGATTTGGCAAAGAAATAAAGGATTTGCGATTATGCAGTGTCTTTCATGTCTTCGGGATGTTCCATAGCACATTGCAGTCAATGAGGTACTTTTGAACTATGGTAATTGCTGTATTTTCAGAGCTAATGTGCATACAGCAAGCTCCCACAAACTGTAAATCACTGAATAATCTATTTCCATGAATGTTGGTTGAAAATAAATATTGGCCAAGTGTTGAAAAACACTCCTCCAAAGTAATGCTATAAGATTTTAAACATCAACCTGAGAGGACAAAGAGACTTAGTATAACTCTCTATCCAAGTGATGTGACCTCCAACAATGCAGCACTCCCTCAGTACTACACTGGAGAATCTGCCTGGTTCACAGCCTTAAGCCCCTAGAGCGAGGATTAAATCTGCAATTTCTTTATTCAGAGTATTGCCCATTCAATGTAAACACAAGAAGTGGGCCTCAGTTTTAAGGCCTCATCTGACAAAGGGATGACTAATCAAATGCAATTATTATCAATTGGAATTAACAATATTGACTCAAGGCATAGTCAATACATGAATGCTGTTTGCCACTAACAGAATGCTGTCATCAAGCCAAAAAGGCGTTCGACCTATCACACAAAGGAGTAATGTGCTATATGAATTTCAGTGCTGATGTGGTGTGATGTTAGATCTGAAGACTGTATGTCTCAAATACAGGCAGATCATTTCACACATACTGACTGTAGCCAATCGGCCTGCACTGCAAAACACACAGCACAGTATCCAACATTAGATACAATTCTGTAATTGGACAACATTTGCTGGATAAACCCAAATAAGCAGGAAACCAATTTAGATTCGTCATGGTATTGTCTTTCTGTGTGGACAGGAAGCTACACATATTAAGACACAGGCTCCTGTTCTTCTCAGAGAGAAGGAACATGTGCATACATTGCACCTGTTTCAAGTCAACAAAATAGGCGAAAACTGTTCCCTGGTTCATGTCTCAAAGTATGTTCTGATCAACTAGAGTCAACCTGTCTCTGTTAAACAAAACCTAACTGTTAATTGTCACTCAGTATTTATAGGCACCTTGTCTATGGCAATGCTTCAACCAATCAGGGACCACAAAAGAAAAACTATTCAGCGAAATTTTCTCAATTTGAATTAAGGCTGTATTTTATCCTATTGTAACAACAAAAAAGCAGTTTTCTTGATGTTATACGCTGAAACTCTTGACCTAACCTGCTTTTGCCTTGCCTGATACTTTTTCACCTTCAAAATCTAATTCTCTAACAAAGCCTTGGTTTATGATTTAAGAAAAATAGTCTAAAGATTGATTTTAACATAAATGCTGGGAAAACAGGAAATGCTCATTTGAAGAATCATTGGTGCTTCCAACAGTAACCTGCAAAAGAAATGACAAATGGTTCCAATAGTAATGACCAGGAACTGACACATTCTGACTTGTCAAAGTTGAATGGGGCGTTATGTTGCTTAACCATGATAAAATATATCGAGGTGAACTTAAGGAGATCAGTTGTTACTCTCTTACTGTAGTCATTAAAACCAGAGAAAGGAAAAATAAAGGAAAATGTATTACATTGCCAACAAATAAGTGTGACTTCTTTTGAGTGGGTAAAATATACTCATTAAAAGTTTTTGGTGCCTGTCTATTTAAGGGTTTAACGCCAGAAAATGGAATCCCTGAGCCTTCCCTGATATCAAAAGGGGATGAATATTGCTAAATGCAACATATAAAAGGTAATGTTTCCAGGTGTGGATCAGGAAAGAAGGAAATCTCCAGGTTCTTAGAGAGGCTTGAACAAAGTGCTCGGGAACAATGGTTTATGAAGCAAGGTTTCTAAACCAAGGATGGAGTGGGAAGTTAAAAGAGATTTCAATTTTGAGGCATCCAGCTATATATGGGAGAATGGCTTTAAGGGAATGACTGTGTGTTAAGTACTTTGAAAGGGAAAGGTTAGGTTGGTTGGGAAAAGAACTTGGAAAAAATGAAGAGGCATCAGAACTGCTGACAGATAGTTAACGTGGTACTCTCGAACTAAAAAGAGCATTCCACGGGAAGACAGAGAGTTAATTTCAGGACCAAATGACTCAGAAGAACATATGAATTATATGATGTCAAGCAATCATATTGTTAAGATGAGTAGTTTATGAAATACACTGAAATAGACTAAAACATCTTTGGACGTGCTCATTACTCAAAGCTATTTGACCTTTCAGCCCCACCAGGATTTGGCATTACCAACTCAATGTCAGACATAAACTTCATAAGCTTTGTGTTCTGCTGCATTTATTTGGCACTAGATTTTACTTTTTGTTCATTCATGAAATGTGGGCTTCGCTGGTAATGCCAGTATTTATTGCCTATCTTGAATTACCCTGCTGATACCCCACATGAATTTCTGGTTGCTCAGTTTTGAGTTGCCAGATCAGGCAGTGTGATACTGCCCTCTTCTCTGTAGAGTTACTAATTCTGTTTGTTCATAGCATTTGTTCAAGTACCCTGTGTGCTTATTAAACATTTGCTTTAATTTGTGGTTAATCAAATGTTCTAATACATGGTCTTGTTTACCAATTCCTTGTTTAATGATTTGGGCAAGTACCAGTTATTCATTCACTTCAGCTTGGTCTTTTAATAAGTGGTTAGATTTTAAAGCTGTTGCCATCATTTATAAGAATACATAAAATATAAACAGGAATAGGCCATTCAGCCCCTTATATTTCCTCTGCCATACAATGAGATCATGGAGCTTCTGTCTCAACTTTGCCAATGCATTCTTTAGTTTTATTTGTACGCGAAACCCATTAATCTCAATATTCGTAATGATCAATGACTGTGCTGCCACAGTCTCCAGAAGTAGTCACTTCTAAAGATCCACAAAGCTTTGAAGAATTTTCACCTTGTCTCAGTCCTAAACGGTTGATCCCTTTTTCTGAGTCAATGACACCTACATCTGGAGTCTTCAACAAGGGAAACAGCCCACATCAGAAGAAAATTCAAATATTTTTTATCCTTCTAAAGTCCAGACAATATAAACCCATTCCACCCAATCTATTCTCTCTGGACAGCCCTCTTAATTTTGACCAGTTAGCAGGCTTAATTTGGCTCCATTTTGGCTATCAAACAGAACCTTAAAAAAACTAAACCTCCAAAAAAATGTTTTGATGAAGGGTTAAGATGTAAACGTTCAAGAATTGTCTGATGGAGTTTGATGAGTATTTCTTAAGGTTAAGTGTCCAAACATTAAAAGATTGTCAACTTTTGCTTCCAATTTTCACCCTTTCCTCACAGTCACATGATCCAGCTCTTCCCACCCTTCCTTGATTTCTTTGTGTTAATTTCTGGGGATCGTGGTCAGTCAATTTTTATTATAAGCTATTGACTCCCATAGTTAGCTGGACAATACTTATTGATACCCTGCTTCATGTACAGACTCAAATCAATTTTCCCACCTTCTCAGTCTTCATTAAATTTGTTTGGATAATGGAATAGAATCTGTACATGCAGCAGTGTGTGAATAAGTATTGTCAAGGTAATTATATTTTATACTAATTATGTGTTTTTTCTTTAATCCTCCAGGCAATAATTCACCTCCACCATGAATTGACAGAGCCCTTGATAATGTTCATTCTATTCCATGCCCTTCTACATGCACATTTCCTCTCCTCCAGAATGAATCTTTTGGTCTGCACTATACTGGGAAAGAGAAGGTGTTGACTGCAGATGTTGGAGATCAGAGTCAAGACTATGGTGCTGGAAAAGGATACAGGTCAGGCAGCATTCGAGGAGCAGGAGAATCAACATTTCGGTCATAAGCCCTTCATCAGGAAATCCTGATGAAGGGCTTATGCCCAAAACATCGATTCTCCTGCTCCTCAGATGCTGCCTGACCTGCTGCAATTTTCCAGCACCACACACCATACTGGAGAGACCTAACGCAGGACACTTTGTTCAGTTTGCAAACATGAGCCGAGCTAACAATTGCCTGACATTTTAATTTTCCATCTTGCCCAGACAGTGTTATTTCTGTCTTTTATCTGTCACATTGTTCCAATGAAGTGTAACACAAGCTCCTCATCTCCCAATTCGGCATCTGACAGCTTTTGGACTCAATGTTGAGTTCAAACAATTTTAGATAGCAACCTGTGCCCCATTTTGCTTTGTGCTTCTTTGGTTGTATGCCTTTCCCTCTAGTTTATATTCTTTTTTGAAATCTGCTTTCCAACCTCTGGGTTTTCTGGATATTTCTATTCACATTTTCCCCAGCACTAATGAAATGTCAGTGAAACACTAACTATATTTTCTCTCTGCTGGGGTACTGCAAACCCCTCTGAACATTTCCAGTATTTTTGTTTTGTTTGTAAGTCTGATGACTGACACTGCCTTATGTTAAGGGAAGAAGTTGCATTGATAGAGCATCTTTCACATCCTTGAAATGTCTTTAATGCTTTCCAGTAAGCCAATTTTGAAGTCTAGTCAGCATTGTCACTGGCTGTAACTTGAGACAACCTAAAGCTGTGAAAGATGCTATTTAAAAGCAAGTATTTCTTTTATTTCCACATCCATGTTTTTGTTACCTGAGTATGGTGTTCATTGTACATGTTTCTTTGTACTTTAGCTACACTTTAGGGGGTATTTGTACAATAGCTTCTTACGTAAGTCTGTTGGTTGTTTCTTTTCTGCCAGACAACCTTCTGTTTAATATTGATCAGCTGAAATGTTGCACGGAAAGAACTTGGCTTATACACGGTTACACGTATACACAGAGCTGTACTCATAATTTAAGCCTCATTCCGGTGAAGTTGCACTGAAACCCCTCCAGCGTCAGTATATCCTTCCTAAAGCACGGTGGTCAAAGCTGAACACAGTGCTCCAGATGGAGTCTGCAGTTCTATTTGAAGCTTATGAATCCGTTGCAAATCCTTTTGTATTTTGCACCTATAGTTCCTTCAGTTCTAAAGTCCAAATCACTTACACGGATGGTAAATAAGAACAGACCTAGTAGAATTTTTCACCACATCATTCCTGTCTCAGAAACTTCCTTTTACGCCTACACGTTGCTTTCTACTCCACAACCAACTTTCGATCCATTTGGCAGTAATTTCACAAACCAATATCTTTGCTAATAGTCTCCTGCGCGGGACCTTTATGAAATGTTTTATCCAAATCCACACAAGTCACACTCTTTGCAATTTCTTTATCTATCCTTTCTGTTATTTCTTCAAAATATTCTATAAAGTTGCTGAACTAGAATGTTTCTTTGAAGGACTCAGCTGACATTGTCATTGAACAGATGTTACTTAAAACTTTTACAATTACATCTTTTATTGATTTATTGAATATTTTACCCTTGAACTGAAGGAACACTAGCTGGACTATATATCCTGGATTCTCTCAGTCACCAATTTTAAAGAAAATGTTTTCATTTGCCAGCCTCCTGCACATTGTTCTCTCCACAGGTCATTACAACATTTAACTCAGAGCCCCTATAGATCTTCAGATGAGGAGAACTTAGTGTGAAATAACAACTTGAATTTATGTAACTCTTATTTCTTATCATTCTATTCCAGAAGCCTCTGTTCAAAGGCATGAGTGTTACCTACTGAACCAGGACTGACAGACACTTGGTGGAATTTCAGAGGCTATACGTTAAGTAGAAACAGCTGAAACTTTGTCCTGCAGAAGCTTTCACTGGGACTTGGATCAAGATTTCATACTGCGCTGTCACTGATGTTGCTCAGAATTCCTAGCAGAGTCCATCTGTTGATGTACAGCTGTGCGCAAACACTGGCACTGAGTTAGACAGTGTAGCAACTGATTCAGTTATATGGAGATTTAACAAATAAAGTGAGAGAAATTATACAGTCTCTCACATTCTAGATTCAATGCAGGGCAGCCCAGAGATTACAAAGAGACACACACACACACACACACACACACACCAATTAAACTCACTGAAAGAGACACCAATTCAAAGACATCACTCATAACCAGGGACACTTACACTGTAGACACTTGTACTTGCTCACATAGAACAAATAAATTAGGAGCAAAAGGAGGCCATTCACACCCTGAAGCTTGCTCCATCTTTTGATAAGATCATGGCTACTTAGATTGTGACTTAACTCCAATTTTCTCCTGTCCCTAGTAAACTGTCATAGTCATGAGACACTCACATAGTTAAACATTCATGACATCCTGTGGTCCTCGACTCTCCTACAAGGGTACCTACAATAATCAGGATACAGGCAGGAACACTGTCTTATTATTTAGTGAATGCCAAACAAGGCACCACCTCCTCATTTGTTGAGCTTAACATGTTTAGCTTGTCACTTAGTTTCTAGATGGGATGTTACACTCAGTACTGGAGCATCCAGGTATTGGAGCACCCAGAGAGGGGGTGATCACTGATCAAAGGGACATCCAGAAGAGCATTCCTTGACAGAAACACCAGTGTCCTGAAGAAGTTGGCATGAAACATCAATGCTGTTTCCCTCTCCACAGATCGGCAGAACTTTTGAACTCTCTCTGTTTTTTTTCTTGTCAGCCACACTCAATTTTCTGCAGAGGGAGGAACAGAAGAATACAGTGATAGAGGGAGGATAGATAGAGGGAGGGTGGATGGATGCAGATTTGAGAGATGGATTGATGGATAGATGGAGTGTAGGGAGGGACAGGGGAATGAAGAGAGTCACAGAGTCATAAAGTTATATAGCACGGAAATAGATCCTTCAATCCATGGCTAACATGGTCCCACTGTTTAAGAAGGGTGGTAAGGACAAGCCAGGGAACTATAGACCAGTGAGCCTGACATCGGTGGTGGGCAAGTTGTTGAAGGGAATCCTGAGGGACAGGTGTGCATGTATTTGGAAAGGCAAGGACTAATTAGGGATGGTCAACACGGCTTTGTGCGTGGGAAATCATGTCTCATAAACTTCATTGAGTTTTTTGAAGAAGTAACAAAGAGGATTGAAGAGGGCAGAGTGGCAGATGTGATCTATATGGACTTCAGTAAGGCGTTCGACAAGGTTCCCCATGGGAGACTGTTTAGGTTAGATTATCTACAGTGTGGAAACAGGCCCTTCGGCTCAACAAATCCACACCGACCCTCGGACGAGTAACCCACCCAGTCCCATTTCCCTCTGACTAATGCACCTAACAATACGGGCAATTTAGCATGGCCAATTCACCTGACCTGCACATCTTTGGATTGTGGGAGGAAACCCACGCAGACATGGGGAGAATGTGCAAACTCCACACAGACAGTCACCCAAGCCTGGAATCGAACCTGGGACACAATGAGGCAGCAGTGTTAACCACTGAGCAACTGTACCACCCTGGTTAGCAAGGTTAGATTTCATGGAATACGGGGAGAACTTGCCATTTGGATACAGAACTGGCTCAAAGTTAGAAGACAGAGGGTGGTGATGGAGGGTTTTTTTTGGACTGAAGGCCTGTGACCGGTGGAGTGCCACAAGGATTGGTGCTGGGTCCCCTACTTTTTGTCATTTATATAAATGAATTGGATGTGAGCATAAGAGGCATAGTTAGTAGTTTTGCAGATGACACCAAAATTGGAGGCGTAGTAGAAAGCGAAGAGAGTTACCTCAGATTACAACAGGATCTTGGTCAGATGGGCTAATGGGCTGAGAAGTGGCAGATGGAGTTTAATTCAGATAAATGCGAGGTGCTGTATTTTGGGACAGCAAATCTTAGCAGGAGTTAAATGCAGGTTCATAGCTCCTTGAAAGTGGAGTCGCAAATTGATAGGATAGTGAAGCAGGCGTTTGGTTTTTTTTTTATTGGTCAGTCTATTGAGTAGGCATTGGGAGGTCATATTGCAGTTGTACAGGACATTGGTTAGGCCACTGTTGGAGTATTGTGTGTAATTCAGGTCTCCTTCCTATCAGAAAGATGTTGTGAAACTTGAAAGGGTTCAGAAAAGAGTTACAAGGATATTGCCAGGGTTGAAGGATCTGAGCTATAGGAAGAGGCTGAACAGGCTGGGGCTCTTTTCCCTGGAGCATCGGAGGCTTATAGACCTTATAGAAGTTTACAAAATCATGAGGGGCATGGATAAGATAAATAGACAAAGTCTCTTCCCTGGGGTCATGGAGTCCAGAACTAGAGGGCATAGGCTTAGGGTGAGAGGGGAAAGATATAAAAGAGACCTAAGGGACAATTTTTTCACAGAGGGAAGTACGTATATGGAAGCTGCCGGAGGAAGTGGTGGAGGGTGGTACAATTGCAACACTTCAAAGGCAATTGGATGGGTAAATGAATAGGAAGGGTTTGGAGGGATATAAGCCGGGTGCTGGCAGGTGGGACTAGATTGGGTTGGGATATCTGGTCGGCATGAGCGGGTGGGACTGAAAGGTCTGTTTCCATGCTGTACATCTCTATGACTCTATGACTCATCCATATCAACCACATATCCTAAAGTTAATCTGGACTCATTTGCCAGCCTTTGGCCCATAACTCTCTAAACCCTTCCTGTCCATATAGCCAAACAGATGTCTTTTAAACAGCTGTACAAAACTCTGGTGTGGCCGCACTTGGAGTATTGTGTACAGCTCTGCTCACCGCATTATAAGAAGGATGTGGAAGCTTTGGAAAGGGTACAGAGGAGATTTACTAGGATGTTACCTGGTATGGAGGGAAGGTCTTACGAGGAAAGGCTGAGGGACTTGAGGCTGTTTTCGTTGGAGAGAAGAAGGTTGAGAGGTGACTTAATAGAGACATACAAGATAATCAGAGGATTGGATAGGGTGGACAGGGAGAGCCTTTTTCCAAGTATAGTGTCAGCGAGCACGAGGGAGCATAGCTTTAAATTGAGGGGTGATAGATATAGGACAGATGTCAGAGGTAGTTTCTTTACTCAGAGAGTAGTAAGGGCATGGAATGCTTTGTCTACAATGGTAGTAGATTCGCCAACTTTAAGTACATTTAAGTCGTCATTTGACAAGCATATGGCTATACATGGAATAGTGTAGGTTAGATGGGCTTCAGATTGGTATGACAGGTTGGCGCAACATCGAGGGCTGAAGGGCCTGTACTGCGCTGTAATGTTCTATGTTATATATATATTGTAATTGTACCAGCCTCCACTGCTTCCTCTGGCAGCTCATTCCATACATACAACAGCTTCTATGTGAAAAATTTGCCCCTTACCTCCCTTTTAAATCTTTCCTCTTTCATCTTAAACCATGCCCTCTAATTTTGAACTTTGCTATCCTGGGGAAAAGACCTTGACCACATATCCTATCCATGCCCCATATGATTTTATAAACCTCTATAAGGTCATCCTTCAGCCTCCAACATTCCAGGGAAAATAGCTCCAGCCTATTCAGACTCTCCCTGTAGCTTAAACTCTCCAACCCTGGCAACATGCTTGTAAATCTTTTCTGAACCCTTTCAAGTTTCACAAAATCCTTCTTAAAGCAGGAATACCACAGGTGAATGCAATATTCCAAAAGTGGCCTAACCAATATCCTGTATAGCCTCAACATAACCTCTTAAGTCTTACACTCAATGCACTGACCAATAAAAGCAAGCATACCAAACACCTTCTTCATTATCCTGTCTACCTGCAACTCCACTTTCAAGGAACTATGAACCTGCACTCCAAGGTCAAACATAAAATGTTTGAAAGCAATGGAGAAAACAGCACCACGCCTTTAGAGATCCTTTAAGAAATGTAACAAACAGAAGGATCTGCATTTATTTACTCCTTTTCAGGATCTCCAGATGTCTCGGAGTGTTTGACAGTCACAGAAGGATTTTTGAAGTGTAATTTCTGTTGTAGATACAGATAGAGGGAGAGACAGACCTGGAGTGATAGAGAAATTGAAAGAGAATGAGGAAGTGGCTAATTAATAGGTTCAGAGAGAAACAGATCAATAGCATCATTGCTTAGACCAGAAGACTTATGGCCTAATGGTACAACATAGGAGCAAAAATAGCCATTCAGTCCATTGAGTCTGAGCTGCTAGTCAACACAATCCTGGTTCATCTGATAATCTTTAATTTCGTTTACCTCATTTATCTCCAAAACCCTTGATTCCTTTACTGATTAAAAACCTATCTAACTAATTAATGAGTCGAGAGTGTGGTGTTGGCAAAGCACAGCAGGTCAGGCAGCATCTGAGGAGCAGGAGAAGGGCTTCCTGATGAAGGGCTTATGCCCGAAACCTTGATGCACCTGCTCCTCAGATACTGCCTGACCTGCTGTGCTTTTCCAGCACCACACTCTTGACTCTGATCTCCAGCATCTGCAGTCTTCACTTTCTCCTCCTTGAATATACCTAATGATGCAGCCTCAACAACCATCCACAGTAAAGAATTCCACATTTCACTCTCTTTTGAGAAAAAGAAAATCCTCTTTATCTTTGCCTTAAGTGGGCAAGCTATTACTTCACTAGCATACTCTCTGGTCCTAGACTTTCCCACACGGAGAAATCTTTGCCCATCCACCCTGCGAAGCTGCTAAAAACCTTGTATGTTTCAATAAAATCAAGTCCAGTTCTCTAAATTTTCGAAAGTAAAAGTAGAGACGGATGATGGACAGATAGAAGCAGAAATGGATAAAGAGTAAATAGACAAAGATAGTGAGAAAGATAGAGAGTTAAAAAGGGAGGAGGCAGACATAGAGACATAAAAATAGTAAGACAGACATACAGAAAGAGACAGCGAGATACAAAGATAGTCAGAGTCGCCAGAGGGATAGACAGAGACAGAGAGAACAGAGAGGGTGAGACTGAGAGGAGCAAATAGACACATACAGTTGGAGAGGCAGATAGGTAGACCTGGACAGGTGGTAAAGAAATGGATAGAGAGAGAGGCAGGTAGAAAACGAGACAGATTGAGAGAGAGAGAGACGAAAAGCTGATGTTATTGACAGATAGATGGGCAGGCATATAGATACATTTAAGACCTAGCCAGATGTGAGAACACGGTGTACCGTCTGATAGAGAGCCGTGTGGTCCATGAGGGAGCCTCCTGAATGAGGTTCTCACCGGCAGCTCTGGGGATGCCCTGTAGGTTACAGCTGGATGCTCTCCCTGGAGGCACATGGAGCAGAGTCACTACCATCCCGGACACACACACACACACACTCAAACACACACTGGGTTAGGGAACACTGACACAGCCGCTCAGACTGTGTGTGTGAGAGAGAGAGAGAAACTCCGGCTTTCAAACCTCCCGTTTCATCCTCTCTCCAATCCGGAGACCTGAGCTTACCCCCGACCTAGATTTCCGGCAGATTTGTACAAATTTCAAACTCACCCAAAACATCGGAAACTCATGCGGACACATTGACACCGACTGTTAAAAAAACCCCACATAAATCAGTGTAAAACGATCAGTGCAGCAGTCAGAGTGAGGGTGAGACTGGAAGCGATGAGAGTGAAGTGTGGAAGCAGTCTCCAGGCTGGAGTAAGGTGCAGGAGCTGTTGGGTTTACCTCTGTGCTCAGTGCTCTGTTTGCCGCTGGATGCTGTCCCACAGTACAGCATGAAGAGTGCCACCGCCACCGCCCGCAGATACATCTGTGCAGCCAGCTCCTGCTAAAGCGCCCTGTGCCCTGGCTCTTCCCACTGCCACTCTGGGAGGTTGGGGGTGTGCGGGGACCAGACCCCGGGGGTGGGGGGGGGAAGAGCTGAGCTGGAGCCGGATTGGTGCCCGCGAGTGGTTTCAGGGATCCCACGCTCTCACCGATCTGGAAAGAGCGAACTCAACAAGCACATTGCTGAAACCTCTCCTCCAGAGCTTTCCGGGAGCGTGACAGCACTGGGTTAACCCTTTGGGACCCGGGGAGGCTTGGCTCATCCTGCACCACCCCTCTCCCCCCCCACCCCCCCCCCCCCCAAAAGGTATCCTGTCCCAAACTGGTGCAAGCCCTTTAACCCTCTTGTGGTAGTGTCCTCACCTTACAATAGTGAGCACCAACATAGGAGAAGATCACGGCTGGTCTGATTGCTCCACATTTCTTCCAACCCCCAACAATCTTTCACCCTTTTGCTTATCCAGATCGCTGCACTAAAAATAGAATCGGCCCATCGCTGCCTTAAAAAAATCCAAGGGCTCTGCTTTTACCCCCTTTTGAAGAAGTGTTCCAAAGACTTTGTGTTGAATAAAAAAAACTCCCTTCTGACTAAACTGACCCCTAGTTCTACATTCTCCCACAGAAAGAAGCATCTTCCCCAAATTGGCAGAAACCCTCCGGGACTTTGTTTCAGTCAACCTACTTCTCACGGAGGATACAGGTCTAGCTTGTCCAACCTTTCCTCATACAACAACCTGCACATCCCAGATATTAGTCTAGTAACCAAAACATTTTCATCTTTCCTTAAATAAGGAGACCAATATTACACACTGTACTCCACATTTGATCTGAGGATTAATTAGTTTTATTGCAGTTTAACCTTCCTGCTTTTGTATTGAATTTCACAGGCAATAAATAATGACAATAAATCAGCCTTCCCAATTACATGCTGTGCCTGCATACTAACCATTTTCTGGGATAATCCAAAAACTCCAGTACTATGCACCCCAAGTAGGCCATGATTTGGGAGAATGTTCAGAACTGGAATTATCAGCAATTATTCCAAATAGATAGCCTGGAATGGGATCAACAGTCTGGATTAGAAACAACTCAGCCCAAACATGATTAGCTCAGTCTAGAATGGGTTGAACTCAGTTCAAATGGGGTCAACTCTGACCAGAACAGGATCAGCACATCCAGATTGGGAGTGCCACAAATTAAATTTGGATCAACACACTCCAAAATGGAATTCAAGTAATCTGGAATGGGATTACCCAGAACAAAATTGGAACACTCGTTCTGTGTGGAATAGATTCGATATCTGTAATGAGTTCAACTTAGTACAGAAAAGGATCAATTTGTTCTGAATGTGATCAGCTCAGTTTGGAATGGAATTCACTGAGTCTAGAGTTGGATAAACCTCAGCATGGAACAGGATCAACTAAGTCTGGAAAGAAAGTTGGGTGGCACGGTGGCTCAGTGGTTAGCACTGCTGCCTCACAGTACCAGGGACCCAGGTTCGATTACAACCTCAGGCGACTGTGCAGAGTTTGCACATTCTCCCGGTGTCTGTGTGGGTTTCCTCTGGGTGCTCTGGTTTCCTCCCACAGTCCAAAGATGTGCACGTAAGGTGAATTGGCCATGTTAAATTGCCCATAGTGTTAGGTGCATCAATCAGGGTTAAACATGGGGGATTGGATCTGGGTGGGTTACTCTTCAGAGGGTAGGTGTGTACTTGTTGGGCTGAACAGCCTGTTTCCATACTGTAGGGAATCTAATCTAATCTGAATGAGGTCAGCTCAGTTTGGAATGGAATCAAGATCATGGCCGGCTGAATCCACAATGGAATTGGCTCTGTACACAAAGGGTCAAAAGCAGTCCACAATGGGATCAACACTGTCTGGATTGGGACCATTTCAAACTGGAATAGGATTCACTTAGTAGAATGACTGTAACTCCATAAGACATAGGAGCAGGCAATTTGGTCCATTGTGTGTGGTCTGCCATTTAAGGAAATCACAGCTGATCAGATCATCCTCAACTCCACTTTCTCCATAACCCTTGATTCCATTCCTCACTTTTTTTATAATATATTTTTATTAAGAAAAAATATTACAACAAATACAAAACAATGCAATACAAAACAGTACAAAATTAGTACAAAACTAAACCCAAATAATAAAACAAATTCCCCAACCCACCCTCCTATACGAATGCATAAACATATATAGAGAAGTATAAAATTAAAAAAAAACCTAAACTAGCTATTTAACTAATTAAATAAATACCTAACAACAAACAAATAAATAGAAATAACTCAGCCCAGCCAAACAAAACACTCATATATTCACAGTTCCTCCTCCCTGGATATTGGACTCATGAAACACAGTTGTTACGGCGATATAAAAGCCCTTGTTAGTGTGGCAAATAAATCTGTGTCCAGGTATTTCAAAAAGGGTTGCCATGTCTTGTAACAATTCTCAGTTTTGTGATGTACCATATTTGTGAGAAAATCCAGGGGAATATGCTCCATAACAATCTTCCACCAATCCGACAGGCCTGGGGGGTTTTCTGATATCTAACCTAGCAAGATATTCTTCCTTGCACAGAATGTAAGAATATTGACAAGTTTTGCCTTATGCGAGTCTTCAGGAAATACAATGGGTAGGCCCAAAAGGAGCAAAATAGGGTCCTTCTCCACCCCTACACCTAAAATCCTCTCCATTGCACCCACCACAGCGCTCCAATATGTTTGAAGCCTGTCACAAGACCAAAGACAATGGGTAAGAGTGCCCATGCAGACCTTGCACTTGGGGCATGCTGAACATACCTCTGGTTTAAATTTTGACAAAAGGTCTGGGGCTAAGTGGACCCTGTGGAGAATCTTCAACTGTAAAGCATGGATCCTATTGCAAATTGATATCTTCCTTGCATTCTTCCAAATATCCTCCCATGCCTCTGAAGAAACTTCAACACCCAGCTCTCTTTCCCACATCTTGCAGAGTTGATCAGACTCATCTGAGGTGGCACCCCCCCAATTGGCGATATAGAGTACTGACAGAGAGTGTACTCTTAGCCCTTAGTACCCCACTTTCTATGTCAGATTTGTAGGGATCAGTCAAAAGTGTGGTCCTTTTTTGAATAAAATCCCTAACTTGAAAAAAACAAAAGAGGTCTCTATTAGGTAACTTGTACTTCCGTACTAACTGATCGAAGGACATCATTACATCTCCCTCAAATAAATCACCCATGCAAGATATACCCCTAGCTGCCCAACGTTTAAATCCTGAATCTATCATACCTGGTTGAAAACTCGGCATACCCACTAAAGGTGTAAATAAAGATGTTTTGCCAATATTACCTTCCCTCTGCCGAATTGCCCTCCATGCTTTAACAGTATTGATGACTATTGGGTTATGGCAATATTCCCTAACTGTCCTCACCTTGTCCAAAAACAGCCCCTAAGGGGGCACCTTGCCTGGGAGACTTCGATATCTAGTCATATTGTAAGAGGGTCCCCACAAACCCAATCACTCACATAGGTCAAAAGTGAGCTTAATTGGTAATGTTTAATGTCTGGAAGGTCTACTCCCCCCAGTCTGTGAGGCAACTGCAGTTTGGCTAATTTAATGAGGGGCCATTTACGGTGCCAGATAAAGGAGCTGAACCAACTGTTCAGTCTCCTGAGTGTTTGTTTATTGAAAATCAGGGGGAGCATCCATATAGGGTGTAGCAAATGAGAGAGAATATTCATCTTAATAAGCCCTATCCGACCCAACCATGAGACTGGAAGTGCCTCCCATCTTTGGAGATCTTGTTTAATTTTTGCAAATAATTGAGTAAAATTGGCTTTGAACTGGAGTAATGAATATGCCCAAAACACAAAACCCCCCTGTGACCATCTAAATGGGAATCTATAGTCACTCTCAAGAGCCAACTCTTTCGTAAGACCAACCATAGGTATAGCCTCTGATTTAGCAAAATTAATCTTATACCCTGAAAAAGCGCCCAACACATGAATGCATTGTATCAGGCAAGACACTGAAACTGCTGGATTTGTCAAGAAAATTAGAACATCATCTGCATACAGCGAGATCTTGTGTAATTTTGACCCCACTTCTGGAGCTGATATATTGAGATCCCCACGAATGGCCTCTGCCAACGGTTCAATCACCAACGTAAAAAGTAATGGTGAAAGGGGACAGCCCTGCCGGCTGCCCCTAGAAATATTAAAATTGCTTGATCGCACCCCGTTGGTAATGACCGCAGCGAGAGGTCCACTGTAGAGAACCTTTACCCATCTTATGAAAACTTCGCCCAGACCAAACCGGTCTAGAGTAAAAAAAAGGTACAGCCACTCAACTCGGTCAAATGCCTTCTCTGCATCTAAAGAAATCACCAGTCCCTGTATTGACTGCTGTTGGAATGGTTGAATTACGTTAAGCAGTCTCCTAATGTTATTGGAGGATCTGCGACCCTTTATGAAGCCCGTCTGATCCTCTTTAAGAATAGAGGATAACACAGTCTCCAGCCTTAACACAAGAGCATTAGAGAGGATCTTAAAGTCCACATTTAAGGGGGAGATGGGCCTGTATGAAGCACAGTCTTTAGATCCTTCCCTTTTTTAAGGATAAGTGAAATATTGGCCTCTCTCAGAGATGGTGGGAGACAAACATGACTGTATGAATCATTAAACATATTCAGCATCGGGCCTGACAGTATACTTATAAATTCCTTATAGGATTCACTGGGAAGTCCATCAGGACCGGACACCTTTCCACTCTGAAGCTGCCTAACAGCTTCCTGCACTTCTTGCTCTGATAATGGGGCATTGAGAAAGGACTGTTGTTCGGGAGTCACACCCGGAAGCTTCAGATCTCTAAAAAAGGATTCCATTTTGGCCTGTCCCTCCTCACAATTCTCAGACTGATATAATTTAGAGTAGAATCTCTGGAACGCCACATTAATCTTTTTAGAATCTCATGTTAGGTTCCCAGACCCTTCCCTAATCACTGTAATGGTTTGTGGGGCACTTCTCTTTCTGGCAAGGTATGCTAAGTATTTGCCTGGCGTGTCACCATGCTCGTATAACCTTTGCTTTGCAAAAGCCAGCTCCTTCTTTGCCGTCTGCGTGAGCATGGAATTTAGTGCAGACCGCAGTAATCCTCTGTAATTTGACCAACAAGGGTCTGTCAAAATAGGCCTTCTCGGCCACCTTCAACCGTGCTTCAAGGAGATGTTGCTGCTCACCCTTCTGCCACTTCCTACTTGTGGAATATGAAATAACTAACCCTCTGGCATAAGCTTTGGCAGTTTCCCAGAGAACAGATGAGCTATCAATCGAGCCTATGTTGATGTCTAGGAATGCCTGAAATTCCCTAGAGAAATATTCCACAAACTTGCTTTCCATGAGAATAAAGGGGCACATTCGCCAGTACCTTGAATCCACTGTAACATCCTTAATTTTAACCATGAGCTACACTGGAGCATGATCAGAGATGGCAATATTACCAATCGTACAGGATGCCACCAGATCCAGGGTTACCGCAGGGGTCAGAAAAAAAATCAATCCTCATGTGACATCTGTGTGGATTGGAGAAAAACGTGAAATCCCTACCTGTAGGGTGGAGACACCTCTAGATGTCCACCAATCCTAATTCCCCACACAAACCCAATAACTGTTTAGTTTGTGCAGAGGGTATCGAGGGACCTTTAGGCAACCTGTCTACTGTGGCGTCCATGAGGCAATTAAAATCACCCCCTATAATGATGTGCCGAGACTTGAGAGTTATCAGTGTAGAAAAAGCATCTACCAAGAATTTAAGAGGATGAGCTGGGGGACAATAAGCTTTTAAAATGCCATATTCTTCCCCATTTATCAAGGCTTTGAGAATTACAAACCTCCCGTATGTGTCTTTAACACATTCCAACAATTTAAATGAGAGATTTTTCCTAACCAATATAGCCACTCCCTACTTCTGGTATTAAATGATTAAAAATAAACTCGGTCAAAGCCATTCTGCTGTAATTTCAGATGCTCCTTGTCATCCAAATGTGTCTCCTGTAACAAAGCAATATCCACCCTCTCCTTTCTAAGACTTGAGAGTACCTTCTTCCTCTTAATTGGTGAGTGACTTCCCTTGATACTCCAGGTACACCATTTAATCAAATCATTAGCCATAATCTTCTGTAATTACATTTAAATTCCAGAGAGGAGGAATCCGAACCACAAATTGCTGAGCTTTAGTGTTGCATAATCCACCAAATATAAAAACTACATAAACTAAAACCACTACATTTAACAAACATACAAAATTATTAAAAATAAAAAAAAACAAAAACCAGAAAACGAACCAACATATAAAGCGCCAATAGCGCTGAGTAGGGGAACTCACCCCCTGCCTGGAGGGGGCAACTACTCATCCCGAACTGCCCATAAATAGGCATCTAACCATCTCAACCACCTTGACTTCTCCCAGTTAGAGCAGCAGCGCAAGCACAAGCTAAAAACAATAAACTCCCCATAGAACATCAATATGAATAAAAAAACATTCTTTTATATAAAAAAGGGGAAATAAATACCCCACCCATCCTTTGGTATGTCCTAACTTAAAAATTTAAAATGTGCATCTTAACCACCGCTAGACATAGTTTGAACCAAACTATTATCAATAGAGGTAAAAAAAGGGGGGAAAAACAAAGCTCCAACCGGATTTCCTCCATTTCTTTTACAGAATGATAAATGCATACCCAAGCAACAATATTTATACATACTACAATTGTTTAAATTAGGTTAGTTTGTCCACAAAGTCTCTTGCCTTCTCCGATGTGTCAAAGAGATGCATGGATCCATCTAAGGTGATCCGAAGCACTGCCATTTATCTCAGGGAGTACTGGATCCCAAGCTCCTTTAATCTTCTCTTAACACCATCATACAATTTTCGTTTCTGGATCACCACCGCTGAAAAGTCCTGAAAAAACATGATCTTAGACTCCCCATAAATTAGGGCCTTTGGATCCTTCACCTGGAGTCTGGAAGCCTCCATGACTCTTTCCTTATCCCGGTAATGATGGAACCACACCAGGAAAGCACGAGGGCATTGACCCAGACCCGACCTCCGTGCTGCGACCCGGTGAGCCCTCTCTATCTTCAATCCTCTCATGCCAGTCTCCAAGTCAAGGAATTTGGAATTTCGGAAGCCAATCTTCAACAAATTCCGCCGGCCGCTCACCTTCCTTACCCTCAGGCAGACCGATGATCTGAATATTTTTTCTCCTGCCCTTGACTTCAAGATCATCCACTTGGTTACGCAAATTACAAACCTGCGTCTTCAGGGCTTGGATCTCTTCCTTGAATGAACTGGCCTCAGCTTCCACCACTGTGACCCTGTGCTCCACCTCATCCATCCTCTTCTCCAGGTCTCGCAGCTGCTGCTCATCCTTCTGCAGCATGAGAGAGACTGGAGCCAGCTTCTCTTCAATCTGTTTCCCCAGCATCTCGCAAGATTTCGAGAGCTGGTTCACCAGGTCCTGGAGAGTAATCTGCTCCAAGGCTGCTGCAGGCTGAGCTGCAGGCCCGGCCTCAGATGCTCCTCCTCCCTTTTTAGGCATTCCTGGACAGCTGAAAATACAGGTAAGGCAGTTTTTAAATATTTCTTGGGGCTCCACAATCTTTCCAACATCCCAAGAAATCCTGATGACCTGAGTTGGGTGGGTTAAAGGACTGTCCTGCTCCTGCTGCGATGCGAAGCTCTGCAGTGTGATCTTCTCAGATCACCGCCATCTTAGATCCCCCATTCCTCACTTTAGAGTCATAGAGATGTCCAGTATGGAAACAGACCCTTCAGACCAACACGTCCATGCTGACCAGATATCCCAACATCATCTAGTCCCCCCTGCCAGCACACGGCCCATTTCCCTCCAAACCCTTCCTATTCATATACCCATCCAGATGCTTTTTAAATGTTGCAATTGTACTAGCTTCCACCTCTTCCTCTGGCAGCTCACATTCCATACACGTACCACCCTCTGCGTGAAAAAGTTGCCCCTTAGGTCTCTTTTATATCTTTCCCCTCTCACCCTAAACCTATGCCCTCGAGTTCTGGACTCCCCGACCCCAGGAGTTTATCCTATCCATGCCCCTCATGATTTTATAAACCTCTGTAAGGTCACCCCTCAGCCTTCGATGCTCCAGGGAAAACAGCCCCAGCCTGTTCAGCCTCTCCCTATAGCTCAAATCCTCCAACCCTGGCAACATCCTTGTAAATCCTTTCTGAACTCTTTCAAGTTTCATGACATCTTTCCAATAGGAAAGAGACCAGAATTGCACGCAATATTCCAACGTGACCTCCCAAATCCTGTAGTCAATACTTTGACCAATAAAAAAGCATACCAAATACCACCTTCACTATCCTATCTACCTGCGACTCCACTTTCAAGGAGCTATGAACCTGCACGCCAAGGTCTCTTTGTTCAGCAACACTCCCTAGGACCTTACCATTAAGTGTATAAGTCCTGCTAAGATTTGCTTTCCCAAAATGCAGCACCTCACTTTTATCTAAATTAAATTCCATCTGCCACTTCTCAGCATTTTGTCTCATCTGATCAAGATCCCGTTGTAATCTGAGATGACCTTCTTCGCTGTCCACTACACCGCCGAATTTGGTGTCACCTGCAAACTTACTAATTATACCTCTTATGCACACATCCAAAGCATTTATGCAAATGATGAAAAGTAGAGGACCCAGCACCGATCCTTGTGGTGCTCCATTGGTCACAGGCCTCCAGTCTGAAAAACAACCCTCCACCACCACCCTCTGTCTTCTACCTTAAACCATTTCTGTATCCCAATGGCTAGTTCTCCCCGAATTCCATGAAATCTAACCTTGCTAACTAGTCTCCCATGGGGAACTTTGTCAAGCGCCTTATTGAAGTCCATATAGATCACGTCCACTGTTCTCCCTCATCAATCCTCTTTGTTACTTCTTCAAAAAGACTCAATCAAATTTGTGAGACATGATTCCCACGCACAAAGCCAAGTTGACTATCCCTAATCAGTCCTTGCCTTTCCAAATATATATAATCCTGTCCCTCAGGATTCTCTCCAACAACTTGCTCACCACCGACGTTAGGCTCACAGGTCTATAGTTCCCTGGCTAGTCCTTACCACCTTTCTTAAACAGTGGTACCACGTTAGCCAACCTCCAGTCTTCTAGCACCTCACCTGTAACTATTGATGATACTAATATCTCTGTAAGAGGTCCAGCAATCACTTCCCTAGCTTCCCACCGAGTTCTGGGGTACACCTGATCAGGTCATTAAAATCTGTCCGTCTCAGCCTTGAACGTACTTAATGACCCAGCTTTGAACATCTCTTTGCAGTAAAGCATTCCACAAATACATTACCCTCTGAGAGAAGAAATATCTCTTCATCTCTGTCTTAAATGTGTGACCCTTTATTATGAGGTTATGCTCTCTGGTCCTAGACTCTCACACAGTTGGAAACAGCCTTTCCACATCTACTTCCACAAGTTCTCAAAGAACCTTATATGTTTCAATAATGTTTTCTCTCATTCTTCTAAATAAATCTACTCAACTTCCCCTCATAAAAAAATCCTTTCATATTCAGGATCAACCTGGTGAATTTTCTCTGCACTGCCTCTAATGGCAACATATCTTTCCTTAGATAAAGAGACTAAAATTGTTTACGATATTATTGGTGTGGTCTAACCTGTGCCTTGTATAGTTTGAGCAAGACTTCCCAACTTTTCCACTCCATTCCCTTTGCAATGATATTCCAACATTTTATTTGCCTTTGTTATTACCTGCTGAATTTGGATGCTACTTTTTTTTTAGCATGAGGGCTCCCAAGTCCTTCTATGCTGCAGCATTCTAGAACATATATCATAGAACATTACAGCGCAGTAATGGCCCTCGATGTTGCAGCACCCTGTGAAACCAATCTAAAGCCCATCCAACCTACACTATTCCATTCTTGTCTATATGCCTATCCAATGACCATTTAAATGCCCATTAAGTTGGCGAGTCTACTATTGTTGCAGGCACCACTACTCTGAGTAAAGAAACTACCTCTGACATCTGTCCTAACATCTATCACCCTTCAATTTAAATCGACATCCTTTCGTGCTAGCCATCACCATCCAAGGAAAAAGGCTCTCCCTGTCCACTCTATCTAACCCTCTAATTATCTTATATGTCTCAATTAAATCAACTCTCAACCTTCTCTCTATCGAAAACAGCCTCAAGTCCTTCAACCTTTCCTCGTAAGACCTTCCCTCCATACCAGGCAACATCCTAGTAAATCTCCTCTGAACCCTTTCCAAAGCTTCCACACCCTTCCTATAATGCAGTGACCATTAAAGGGAAAAAGTTGAGACTCTGAAGGGAGATTACAGAGAGTTAGGCAGAAATTTAAAAAGGAGGTCCTCAAGAGTAGTAATATCTGGATTACTCCAGGTGGTACGAGCTAGTGGGGGCTGGAATAGGAGAATAGAGCAGATGAATGCTTGGCTGAGGAGCTGGTGTATGAGAGAAGGATTCACATTTTTGGGTCATTGGAATCTCTTTTGGGGTAGAAGTGACCTGTACAAGAAGGACGGATTGCACCTAAATTGGAAGGGGACTAATATACTGGCAGGGAGATTTTCTAGAACTGCTTGGGAGGATCTAAACTAGTAAGGTGGGGGGGTGGGACCCAGGGAGATAGTGAGGAAAGAGATCAATCTGAGACGGGTACAGCTGAGAACAGAAATGAGTCAAACAGTCAGGGCAGGCAGGGATAGGGTAGGACTAATAAATTAAACTGTATTTATTTCAATGCAAGGGGCCCAACAGGGAAGGCAGATGAACTCAGGGCATGGTTAGGAACATAGGACTGGGATATCACAGCAATTACAGAAACATGGCTCAGGGATGGACAGGACTGGCAGCTTAATGTTCCAGGATACAAAAGCTCCAGGAAGGACAGAAAGGGAGACAAGAGAGGTGGGGGAGTGGCATTTTTGATCAGGGATAGCATTGCAGCTGTGCTGAGGGAGGATATTCCCGGAAATACATCCAGGGAAGTTATTTGGATGGAACTGAGAAATAAGAAAGGGATGATCACCTTATTGGGATTGTATTATAGATCCCCCAATAGTCAGAGGGAAACTGAGAAACAAACTTGTAAGGAGAGCTCAGCTATTTGTAAGAATAATAGGGTAGTTATGGTAGGGGATTTTAACTTTCCAAACATAGACTGGGACTGCCATAGTCTTAAAGGTTTAGATGGAGAGGAATTTGTTAAGTGTGTACAAGACAATTTTCTGATTCAGTATGTGGATGTACCTACTAGAGAAGGTGCAAAACGTGACCGACTCTTGGGAAATAAGGCAGGGCGGGTGACTGAGATGTCAGTGGGGGAGCACTTTGGGGCCAGCGACAATAATTCTATTAGTTTTAAAATAGTGATGGAATAGGATAGACCAGATCTAAAAGTTGAAGTCCTAAATTGGAGAAAGGTCAATTTTGATGGTATTAGGCAAGAACTTTCGAAAGCTGATTGGAGGCAGCTGTTCGCAGGTAAAGGGACGGCTGGAAAATGGGAAGCCTTCAGAAATGAGATAACGAGAATCCAGAGAAAGTATATTCCTGTTAGGGTGAAAGGGAAGGCTGGTAGGTATAGGGAATGCTGGATGACTAAAGAAATTGAGGGTTTGGTTAAGAAAAAGAAGGAAGCATATGTCAGGTATAGACAGGAGAGATCAAGTGAATCCTTAGAAGAGTATAAAGAAAGTAGGAGTATATTTAAGAGGGAAATCAGGAGGGCAAAACAGGGACACGAGATAGCTTTGGCAAATAGAATTAAGGAGAATCCAAAGGGTTTTTACAAATATATTAATGACAAAAGGGTAACTAGGGAGAGAATAGGGCCCCTCAAAGATCAGCAAGGTGGCCTTTGTGTGGAGCCACAGAAAATGGGGGAGATACTAAATGAGTATTTTGCATCAGTATTTACTGTGGAAAAGGATATTGAAGATATAGACTGGAGGGAAATAGATGGTGACATCTTGCAAAATGTCCAGGATACAGAGGAGGAAGTGCTGGATGTCTTGAAACGGTTAAAAGTGGATTAATCCTCAGGGCCTGATCAGGTGTACCTGAGAACTCTGTGGGAAGCTAGAGAAGTGATTGCTGGCCTCTTGCTGAGATATTTGTATCATCGATAATCACAGGTAAGGTGCCGGAAGACTGGAGGTTCGCCAACGTGGTGCCACTGTTTAAGAAGGGCGGTAAAGACAAGCCAGGGACTATAGACCGGTGAGCCTGACTTCAGTGGTGGGCAAGTTGTTGGAGGAAATCCTGAGGGACAGGATGTACATGTATTTGGAAAGGCAAGGACTGATTCGGGATAGTCATCATGGCTTTGTGTGTGGGAAATCATGTCTCACAAACTTGATTTGAGTTTTTTGAAGAAGTAACAAAGAAGATTGATGAAGGCAGAACAGTAGATGTGATCTATATGGACTTCAGTAAGGCTTTCGACAAGGTTCCCCATGGGAGACTGATTAGCAAGGTTAGATCTCATGGAATACAGGGAGAACTAGCCATTTGGATACAGAACTGGCTCAAAGGTAGAAGATAGAGGGTGGTGGTGGAGGGTTGGTTTTCAGACTGGAGGCCTGTGACCAGTGGAGTGCCACAAGGATCGGTGCTGGGCCCTCTACGTTTTGTCATTTACATAAATGACTTGGATGCGAGCATAAGGGGTACAGTTAGTAAGTTTGCAGATGACACCAAAATTGGAGGTGTAGTGGACAGGGAAGAGGGTTACCTAAGATTACAACAGGATCTGGACCAGATGGGCCAGTGGGCTGAGAAGTAGCAGATGGAGTTTAATTCAGATAAATGCGAGGTGCTACATTTTTGGGAAAGTAAATCTTAGCAGGACTTATACACTTAATGGTAAGGTCCTAGGGAGTGCAGCTGAACAAAGAGACCTTGGAGTGCAGGTAGATAGGATAGTGAAGAAGGCGTTTGGTATGCTTTCCTTTATTGGTCAGAGTATTGAGTACAGGAGTTAGGAGGTCATGTTGTGGCTGTACTGGACATTGGTTAGGCCACTGTTGGAATATTGCATGCAATTCTGGTCTCCTTCCTTTCGGAAAGATGTTGTAAAACTTGAAACGGTTCAGAAAAGACTTACAAGGATGTTGCCAGGGTTGGAGGATCTGAGCTACAGGGAGAGGTTGAACAGGCTGAGGCTGTTTTCCCTGGACCGTCGGAGGCTGAGGGGTGACCTTATAGAGGTTTACAAAATTATGAGGGGCATGGAGAGGATAAATAGACAAAGTCTTTTCCCTGGGGTTGGGGAGTCCAGAACTAGAGGGCATAGATTTAGGTTGAGAGGGGAAAGATATAAAAGAGACCTAAGAGGAAACGTTTTCACGCAGAGGGTGGTACGTGTATGGAATGAACTGCCAGAGGATATGGTGGAAACTGGTACAATTGCAACATTTAAGAGGCATTTGGATGGGTACATGAATAGGAAGGGTTTGGAGGGATATGAGCCAGGTGCTGGCAGGTGGGACTAGATTGGGTTGGGATATCTGGTTGGCATGGACGGGTTGGACTGAAGGGTCTGTTTCCATGCTGTACTTCTCTTTAACTCTGTGACTCTATGACCAGACTGTACGCAATACTCCAAGTGCGGCCATACTAGAGTTTTGTACAGCTGTGGCATGACCTCGTGGTTATGAAACTTGATCCCTCTACTAATAAAAGCTAACACACCATATGCCTTCTTAACAGCCCTATCAACCTGGGTGGCAACTTTCAGAAATCTATGTATATGGACACCCAGGTGTCTCTGCTCATCTACATACCAAGACTCTTAACATTCTCCCAGTACTCTTTATTCCTGTTGCTCTTTCCAAAGTGAATCACCTCACACTTTTCTGCATTAAACTCTATTGGCACCTCTCAGCCCAGCTCTGCAGCTTACCTATGTCCCTCTGTAACCTCGAACATCCTTCAGCTCTATCCATAACTGTACCAACCTTAGTGTCGTCTGCATATTTACTCATCCATCCTTCCATGCCCTCATCCAGATCATTTATAAAAATGACAAACAGCAGTGGCCCCAAAACAGATCCTTATGGTACACCACTAGTAATGGAGTTCCAGGATGAACATTTCCCATCAATCACCATCACTGTCTTCTTTCAGCTAGCCAATTTCTGATCCAAACCGCTAAATCGCCCTCAATACCATGCCTCCATATTTTGTGCAATAGCCTACCATGGGGAACCTCATCAACCTGTTTGGTCACCTTCTCAAAGAACTCAATAAGGTTTGTAAGGCATGGCCTACCCTCCATGAAACCATGTTGATTATCCCTAATCAACTTATCTCTATCGAAATGATTATAAATCCTATCTCTTATAACCTTTTCCAACACTTTACGCACAACTGAAGTCACTGGACTATAATTACCAGGGTTGTCACTACCCACTTCTTGAACAAGGGAACATTTGCTATCCTCCAGGTAAAAACAATGACTGCAGATGCTGGAAACCAGATTCTGGATTAGTGGTGCTGGAAGAGCACAGCAGTTAAATGTCGATTTCAAAGCTACTTGGATGCTGCCTGAACTGCTGTGCACTTCCAGCACCACTAATCCAGAATTTGCTATCCTCCAGTCTACTGGCACAATTCCTGTAGACAATGATGACGTAAAAATCAAAGCCAAAGGCTCAGCAATCTTCTCCCTGGCTTCCCAGGGAATCCAAGGATAAATCCCATCTGGCTCAGGATATTTATCTATTCCACACTTTTAAGAATTTCTAACACCCATCCTTGTGAACTTCAATCACATCTGGTCTAGTAAGCTATTTCTCAGTATTCTTCTTGACAACATTGTCTTTTTCCAGTGTGAATACTGACGAAAAGTATTCATTTAGGGCTTCCCCTATCTCCTCTGACTCCATGCACAACTTCCCACTGCTGTCCTTGATTGACCCTAATCTTACTCTTGTCATTCTTTTATCCCTTACATATCTGTAGAAAGCTTTAGGGTCTTCCCTGGTCCTATCTGCCAATGACTTCTCATGTCCCCTCCTTGTTCATCTTAGCTCTCTCTTTAGGTCTTTCCTGGCTACTTTGTAACTCTCAATCGCCCTAACTGAGCCTTCAGATCTCATCCTAACATAAGCCTTCTTCTTCCTTTTGACAATCGATTCAATTTCCTTAGTAAACCACGGCTCCTCCATTCGACAACTTCCTCTCTGCCTTACAGGCATATACTTATTTAGGGCACACTTGAGCTGTTCCTTGAATAAACTCCACATTTCAATTGTGCCCATCCCCTGCAGCTTCCTTCCCCATCCTATGCTTCCTAAATCTTGTCTAATTGCATTGTAATTGCCTTTCTCCCAGCTGTAGTTCTTGCTCTCTGGTGAATATCTATCCCCTTCCATCGCTAAAGTAAACATAAGTGAACTGTAGTCACTATCACCAAAGTGCTCACCTACCTCCAAATCTAATACCTGGTCGAGTTCATTACTCAGTACCAAATCTAATGTGGCCTCACCCCTTATTGGCCTGACTACATACTGTGTCAGAAAACCCTCCTGTACACAATGAACAAAAACTGACCCATCTAAAATACTTGAACTATAGTATTCCCAGTCAATATTTGGAAAGTTAAAGACTCCATTACACCTACCCTGTCACTCTCGCTCCTATCAAGAATCATCTTTGCTATCCTTTCCTCGACATCTCTGGAACTATTCAGAGGCCTATAGAAAACTCCCAACAGGGTGACTTCTCCTTTCCTGTTTCTAACCTCAGCCCATACCACCTCAGTTGACAAGTCCCCAGACGTCCTTTCTGCAGCCGTAATACTGTCCTTGACTAACAATGACACACGCCCACCTCTTTTACCATCTTCTTTGTTCTTACTGAAAGTAGTCTTTTGTCTGTAGTGTTTCACTGCTTAAGTAATATTCAGCCCCTCCATCCATCGCCTCAAAGTGCATTATCTCACATTTTCCAATGTTATGTTCAATCTGCAAAGTTTTTACCCATCCACTTAATCTGTCTATGTCCCTCTGTCATCTTTACCACTTTTTCCCAACTGGTATTATGTTTTCTGCAAACTTGGTTATAATGCATTCACTTCTGTCATCCATGTTATTAACATATATAGCAAATTATTGAGCCCTAGCACTGATCCCTATGGTACTCCAGTAGTCTTCTATTAGTTAGCCAATCCTCTATCCATGCTAATATATTCCTCCCAAAACCATGAGCTCTTAGGAACATAGGAACAGGAGTAGCCCATTCAGCCCCTCAAGCCTGTTCCACCACTCAATGAGATGAGTGATCTCATTGTCTTAATTCCATCTACCTGCTTTTGGCCCATATTCCTTAATATCTCCGCTTAGCAAAACAAGTATCGATCTCAGATTTAAAATTAACAACTGATCCAGTATCCACTGCCATTTGTGGAAGAGAGTTTCAAACCTCTCCCACCCTGTGTGTAGAAATGCTTCCTAACATCTCCAGAATGGCCTGGACCCAATTCTCAGGCCCTAGTTCTAGGAATACTTTTCTTTAGTAGTCTTTATCTACTCTGCCTTTTCCTGTTAATATCTTGAAGGCTTTTACCAGATCACCCTTACCCTTCTAAATTCTAGTGAAAAAAGGCATAATTTGTGTCAATTTGTGTAAACTCTCTTCACAACTTAATTTCTGAAGTCCAGGTAAACCTACCTTGTACTCCGTCCAAAGCCAATATATCCTAAGGTGTGGTGCCCAGATCTGTTCACAGTACTCCAAGTGGGGCCCTAACCAGGGTTTTGTATAACTGCAACATAACTCCTGCATCCTTGTACTTCAGTGCTCTAGATATAGAGGCCAGCATTGTATTAGCTTTCTTGATTATTTTCTGCACTTGGTTGTGACATTTTAAATATTTATCCATCTGAACTCCCAAGTTTCTTTGACATTCACTGTATTTAACTTCATGCCATCTAGAAAGTGCTCTGATCTATTCTTTCTCAGTTCAAAATAGATAATCTCATACTTGTTTATGTTGAAATCTTATTGAGTATACGTGTGATACTATATCAAATGCCTTTTCAAAACTCAAATATATTTAATCTATTGGTTCCCCTTTATCTATTCACATTGTTACCCATTCAAGGAAATTTGTCAGGCATGACTACCCCTTCATGAAGCCATGCTTACTCTGCTTGATTATATTATATATTCTAAATGCTCTGTTATTACATCCTTTGTAATGGTCTCTACCATTTTCCCAATAACAGATGACCAGTCTGGAAAATGATCATCTCACTGTAGAATGGAATTAACTCAGCCTGAAATTGTCTAGGATGAAACCAGCTTAGTTCAGACTGACTTAAACTCAGTCCAGAATGAGGTCAGCTCAAGCAGGAATGCGCTCAATTCGGTCTTGAATGGGATCAGTTCAGCCTGGAATGGGATTGACACACCTTGGAATGGGACCAGCTTAGTCTGGTATGGAACCAGCTCAGTCTGGTATGGAACTAGCTCAGACTGGAAGATGATAAGCTAGTCCAGAATAGGAACGGTTTTGTATGGATTGTGATCAAGACAGTCCATAATGAGATCAACTCAGTTTGGAATGGGATTGGGTCAGTTTGGAATATGATGAATTTGGTCCAGAATGGGATCAATTCAGACCAGAATGGGATCAGCTGAATCTGGAATGAGTTCAGCCCAGTTCAGAAATTGAGACAATTCAGAGTGAGAGTACCACAGTTCAGAGTGATGTGTGTAACACAATAACAACATATATTTGTATAAAGGAGGGTCAGTTATCTCCATTGGTTAAATAAATACTTGTGTGATGCAGCTATCATACTAATAATGGTTTGTTAATCAATCAAAATGATGTGTAGTCCTTGAACTTCACTTCATAAGCATTATATTATACCAATCATCATGCAGTCAGTCGTCATTAAGTGGTACATTTTCCGTGATAACAACTCTCCTAATGAGAATCCCTTGCTAACTAATGAACACTCTCCTCTCATACAGTGAAAATTTCCTTCCCTTTATTTTGGCATTTCTCGCAAATAGTCTGGTGAGCACAAGACAAAAAGCGTCAACAAAATGTGTTTTTTTTATAGCAATACTTAAGTTCTGTATTACTGAGCAGCTATCTATGTACTTGCATTCCTTGCTCAGAAAAAAATAAACATTTTGAAATTCTCGGATCTCACTCACTTACTCTATATACCCAGATATAATTTTTGCTTAAATCAGGACTTTCACAGGGTGTTCCATTGGCAGAAGTTTATTAACTGCCTAGCAAACCAAAACTCATTAAAAAGTCTAGAGACTGCCAAAGGTTACATACCACCTTGGCATTGGAATCAGGACAGAGACAAAGGCACGTCAACACATGCTTTATACTGAAATATACTGTCAGTCAAATCTACAGCTCAAATAAGTAGTCCGTAATGCTTATAATGTACCAATGAACACTCTGGTATGAATGAGGAAGCCTTATGTCACTCAATAAGATGTCACTAGTCCCATTGGTGATAAATGGCCTTCTTTTCTGCACTATTATAATTCTATGGTTAATGGCAGTTGTCTGCTTCAAGGTTCTAACCAATCAGAGGAACTCGTTCAACAAAAACAAAATGCTACTAATGTCAGAATTTTTAAATGCAAACAGAGCATGCTGAAAATATCCAACAGGTCAGGCAGCATCTGTGGAAACAAGTTTGTTGATTCAGATCACTCACTTTTAAATGGTCATTGAGTTGAACCATTCACTCTATTTTTCTCACTACAGATGCTGCCTGACCTGCTGAATATTTGCAATATCTACTGTTTTTATTTCAGAGTAACTTCTTTCCAGTAAAGAGATTTCAGCACACAAACTTCAATAATAGTCTTGTTCAGGTTTATGAATGTCCTCCTGGGGAGAAAATCTGCCATCCCTGTCTAGTCTGGCCTACACGTGACTCCAGACCCACAGCAATATGGTTAATGACCTTTTGGGCAAATAGGATTGGGTAATAAATGCTGCCCTAGCCAGGGATGCCCACATCCCAAAAACAAATGTTTAAAAAGCTGGAAAATATGCTACTTTCACTCTGTGGACAGGCTCAGAAACATCTTCCAAGAATGCTGAAGCAGTGTTCCTAACTTGTTGTAATCCTGTTGCAATTCTTGTAAGAAAGGACGAAAAAATATTAAATCTTTTTGTGAGTTACAGCAAGTTATTGCTGAAGTGTCCTATGTTGAAATTTCCAAATTAATTTGAAAAGTCAAATAGTGATTCGTGCCTTTGTTTATTACTGAATTAATAACAAGGGATTAAAATAACAGCACCTACTTCAAGATGCATAAAACAGTGGCTGAATGGAATTATAATTGTTAAATTCAATAATTTGGCACTAATATTATCCAATACCAATGGTGAGAATGTGTGTCTGGTGTGCGTCTAATTGTGCGCACGTGAATGTATACATATCAATGAATGTGTGAATGTATCCATATGTCAGAGTGTATGCGAGTCTGGGTAAGTTTGTGAGTACATGTGGCAGGTTGTGGCCATGTTTTTGTTTACGTATTGTCACAGATCCGGGATGACCGACCTCCAACAACCACAACTGTCTTCCTTTGTGTTAGGTATAACTCCAACCTGCAAACTGTATTCCCTTGGTTCCCATTGACTCCACTTTGGAAAGACTGCCTAATGCCATGCCTTGATGTTAAGGGCAAACACATGCAAGGGCAGCAGATAGATGGGAATATCATCATCTGCAAGTTCCTATCCAAGTGACTCACCACCCTGATTTGGAAATATATCGCTGTTCATTCACTGTCACTGGGTCAACATTCTGGGAATTCCACCCAAATAATATTGTGGGTCTACCTACATGGACTGCAGTGGTTCAAGAAGCCAGCTCACCGTCACCTTCTCAAGGACAATTAGGAACGGGCAATAAATTCTGACCCAGCCAGCCACAAGTGAATAAAAATAAATGAAAAAAGAAAATTAGAATGGTATGAGGCTGACTATGGTGTATTGAAAAAATGTAATAAAAGATTTAATGGTGGACAGGCAATGGCTAGTATTTAAAGAAATACTACATGATCTATGTTGTGAAGGTGTTGGTGCTGGACTGGGTTGGACAAAGTTAAAAATCACACAATACCAAGTTATAGTCAAAAGTGTGGTGCTGGAAAAGCAGAGCAGGTCAGGCAGCATACGAGGAGCAGGGGAATCAACGTTTCAGGCATAAGCCCTTCATCAGGCTTTCAGAGCTACCTGACGATGGGGCAGTGCTCTGAAAGCTTGTACTCCCAAAGAAATCTGTTGGACTATAACCTGGTGTTGTGTGATTTTTAACTGCATGGTCTATGGTATATATACATTCCTCTATGGCATGAACACCCAAATGGAACAGGTAAATCATCAACCGTTAATGTAAGAAGTTAAAGATTGCAATCAATCAAAGGAAGTGGCTTATAAGGATACCAGATAAAGTGGTATGGCTGAGGATTTGGAGCAATTTAAAACCCAACAAAGTAAGCCTGAGAAACTGATTAAGATAGGGAAAAGCGAAAGTGAAAAACCTATCAGTGGACTGTAAAAGCTTCATTATGTATGTGAAAAGGAAAAGATTAGCTAGTCAATGTGGGCCCATTACAGATGGAGGCAAGAGAATATACAGTGGAGAATAGGAAACAGCAGAGAAATGTTATGTCTACATTTATGGATGAAGATACAAAACATTTCCCAGAAATACTAGGCCACCAAGGGACTCATGACACAAAGGAACTAAATGATATTATTATTAGTAAAAGGAGTAGCATATGACAAAATCACTTTGTTGAAGGTTGATAATCCTCTGGCCATCCCAGAGTGTAGAAGGAGATGGTTGGAGAGATGATAAATACATTGATTGATTATCATTCAAACTTCTGTAGATTCTGGAAAAGTTCCTACTGCCTGGAACATGGTAAATATAATTCCACTATTTAAGGGAGGAAGAGTAGTGATGTGAACTACAGAACTGTTAGTTTGACATCGATAGTAGGAACATGCTAGAGTCTATTATAAGAGATGTGATGACGGGTAATTTAGGAAAAAAAATGGTAAAATTTGAAGGAGTCACCATGGATCTATGTAAGGGTAAGGATGTTTGACAAATTTTTTGAAGAGTATTACATGTAGGATTGATAAAGGAGAACCGGTGGGTGTGGTGATTTTGGATTTTCAGAAGCTTTTAATAAAGTCCCACATAGTAAATGAAACTGGAGCACAGGGGATTGGTGGAAAATGCTCATATGGATTGAAAATTGGTCAACAGATAGAAAGTAGAGAGTACAAAAAGTCAGATCATTCTCAAGATGGCAAACTGTTACTAGTGAGGCACCACAAGTGTCAATATTTGGTCCACAGCTAATTATAATCCATGTAAATGATGTGGATGTGTGGACCAATCCTAATATTTCTAACTTTGCTTATAATATGAAGCAGTATGTGGATTTAAGTTTGCGAAGGACTCAAGAATTGTTGGACAGGCTAAGTGAATGAGCTTGAATGTATCAGATAGAATATAATGTGAGTAAGTGTTAGGTGGAA
Source organism: Chiloscyllium punctatum (assembly GCF_047496795.1). Taxonomy (NCBI): domain Eukaryota; kingdom Metazoa; phylum Chordata; class Chondrichthyes; order Orectolobiformes; family Hemiscylliidae; genus Chiloscyllium; species Chiloscyllium punctatum. Next base: position 6,630,772 of record NC_092775.1, read on the forward strand.
AAATAGAAAGGCAGAATATTTCTTAAAAAGTAAGAAATTGGGAAGTGCAGGTGTCCATTGGTACCTGGGTGTCCTTGTTGATGAGTCAGTATGTACGGCAGCAAGTGGAAAGGATTCTTCCCCTTTTCTTTGGTCTATAAATGAGAGTGGAATGCTTTAAAGCTGAAATACCAGGAGAGTTTTGCAAATGTCAAGTGATGCTCCTTTTAAGCTGTGCAAGATAACATTACTTTCTGAAGCGATAGGGTAGGACTCTTTGAGACAGAGGCACAAATGCTCTTTGACTTGACAAACAGCCTGACAACAGCCTTTGGATTGGTTGAGCTACAGTTAACTACAAATCTGTAGATGCAATACAGCCAGAAGCCTCCAAAGCCAATAAACTGAAAATTTTTTTTATTCCTTTCTCTCCACTTGGGTGAAAAGACAGAAAAACTACGAAGGCTTAAAAGAAAGAATTCGGACCAGAAGAGATCAACATACAAAAGATCAACTATGAAAGTGAAGAATGAACATTGCTTTGGAGACAACAATGTATCATCATTGCTGAAAGAAAGAAAATTGAACCATCCCTGTGATCTGGACTTTTGATCTTCAGAAGTTTGCTTCCTGTCTGTACTTTCTTGCAGCCATAATATGTCATAAAGTATGTTATCTTTTATCTATTTTAACTATGAATGACAGTGTGCATGTTTAGGGTTGAGAGTGTGGTGCTGGAAAAAGCACAGCAGGTCAGGCAGCATCCAAGGAGCAGCAGAATCAACATTTTGGGCACAAGCCCTTCATCAGGAATCACACTCTCGACTCTAATCTCCAGCATCTGCAGTCCTCACTTTCTCTTCTCTGTGCATAGTTAGGGTATAGTTTAAATTGCAAAGTAATAGATTAGGATTTTTTAAAATCTCTGCTTTTAAAGGTAAGAGTGCAACAATAAATAGAGTAATTTTCTGTTAATGACAAAACCTGGCATGAATTACTTTTTGTCCTGAATTGTAGTTGGTCATGCAAATTAGTCATTTTGGTAGTCTAACGGGGTTTTTACACATTTACATGGAACACTGGAGGAGGAGGAGGAGGCTCCAAAAATATCTCTATTCTCAAAAATGGGGGACCCCCATCGCATTCATGCAACAGGTAAGGATGAGGCATCCACAACAATCTTTAGACAGAATTGTGGAGTGGATAATCAATCTCGACCTCTTCGCCATCATCATAGGACCTAGTCTTCAGTCAATTTGATCCATGCCATATGATATCAAATAATGGATGGAGTCAATGGATACTGCACAAGCTGTGGGCTCTGACAACATTCTAGCAATGGTATGGAACATGTACTCCAGAATGCGCCGTGCCCCTCACCAAGCTGGTAAGGCAGCTACAACACTGGCATCTGCCCAACAATGTGGAGAATTGCCCAGTTATGTCCTGTACACAAAATGCAGGAAAACCCCAACCTGGCCAACTACCACCTATTGGTCTCCTCTCAATAATCAGTAAAGTGATGGGAAGTATCATCACCAGTGCTTGCTCAGCAATAACCTTCTCAGTGATGCCCAGATGGGGTTCCACCATTCAACTCCTGATTTAGTTATAGCCTTCGTTCAAACATGGACAGAAACACTGAATTCCAGAGGTGAGGTAAGAGTGACACTCCTTGACAACAAGACCACATTCAAAACAGAGTGGCATCAAGGAGCCTGAGCAAAAGTAGAATCAATGGGAATCAGAGGGAAACTCTCCACTGAGTACATAAGAAGATGGTTGTGTTGCTGGAGGTCAGTCACTTCAGCTGCAGGAGTTTCTCAGAGTAGTGTTCCAGGCCCAATTATTTTCAGCTGCTTCATCAATGACCTTCCCTCCATCATAAGGTCAGAAGTGGGGATGTTCACCGATGATTGCACAATGTTCAGCACCATTCGCAACTCCTCCCATATCCAATATCCAGGCTTGGGTTACAAAGTGGCAAGTAACATTCACAACACACAAATGCCAAGTTATGGCCATTTCCAAGAAGAGAAAAGCAACCATCACTGAATCCTCCACTATTGACATCCTGGGAGTCATCACTGATCAAAAACTGAACTGGACTAGCCATATTATACAGTGGCTGGGAATCCTGCAGTGCACATCTCACTTGCTGACTACCCAAAGCCATCTATAAGGTGCAAATCAGGAGTGTGATGGATGGGGGTAGCTCCAACAACGTTCAAGTAGTTTGACACCATGCAGGATAAAGCAGTCCGCTTCATTGGAACCATATCCACAAGCATCCAGTCCCACCACCATTGACGCTCAGTGGCAACAGTGTGTAATAACTACAAGATGCACTGCAGAAATCCACTGAATATCCTGTGTCAGCACCTTCCAAATCCATGACTGCTCCCATCCAAAAGGGCAGTAGATACATGCAAATGCTGTCACCTATATGCTGTTTTATATACCTTGATATGTATGTACCTGTCAGGCAGGAAAGAGATGGTCGTGTGAGGGAACCTTGGTTGATGAGGGAGGTTGAATGCCTTGTAAGGAGGAAGAAGGAGGTTTACATAAGGTTGAGGAAACAAGGTTCAGACAGAGCGTTGGGGGGGATACAGGATAGCCAGAAGGGAGCTGAAGAAAGGGATTAGGAGAGCTAAGAGAGGGCATGAAAAATTTTTGGCGGGTAGGATCAAGGATAACACCAAGGCCTTTTATGCGTATGTGAGAAACATGAGAATGACGAGAACGAGGGTAGGCCCGATCAAGGACAGTAGTGGGAGACTGTGTATTGAGTTGGAAGAGATAGGAGAGGTCTTGAATGAGTACTTTGCTTCAGTATTTATAAGTGAGAGGGACCGTATTGTTGAAGAGGAGAGTATGAAACGGACTGGTAAGCTAGAAGAGATACTTGTTAGGAAGGAAGATGTGTTGAGCATTTTGAAAAACTTGAGGATGGACAAGTCCCCCGGGCCTGACGGGATATATCCTAGGATTATGTGGGAAGCAAGAGAGGAAATTGCAGAACCGTTGGCAATGATCTTTTCGTCTTCACTGTCAATGGGGGTGGTGCCAGGGGACTGGAGAGTGGCGAATGTTATGCCCCTGTTCAAAAAAGGGAATAGGGATAACCCTGGGAATTACAGGCCAGTTAGTCTTACTTCGGTGGAAGGCAAAGTAATGGAAAGGTACTGAGAGATAGGATTTATGAGTATCTGGAAAGACACTGCTTGATTAGGGACAGCCAGCACGGATTTGTGAGGGGTAGGTCTTGCCTTACAAGTCTTATTGAATTCTTTGAGGAGGTGGCCAAGCATGTGGATGAGGGTAGAGCAGTGGATGTAGTGTACATGGATTTTAGTAAGGCATTTGATAAGGTTCCCCATGGTAGGCTTATGAAGAAAGTCAGGAGGCATGGGATAGTGGGAAGTTTGGCCAGTTGGATAGAGAGCTGGCTAACCGGTCGAAGTCAGAGAGTGGTGGTGGATGGTAAATATTCAGCCTGGAGCCCAGTTACAAGTGGAGTTCTGCAGGGATCAGTTCTGGGTCCTCTGCTGTTTGTAATTTTTTATTAATGACTTGGAAGAGGGAGTTGAAGGGTGGGTCAGTAAATTTGCAGACGATACAAAGATTGGTGGAGTTGTGGATAATGAGGAGGGCTGTTGTCGGCTGCAAAGAGACTTAGATATGATGCAGAGCTGGGCTGAGGAGTGGCAGATGGAGTTCAACCCTGTCAAGTGTGAGGTTGTCCATTTTGGAAGGACAAATAAAAATGCGGAATACAGGGTTAGCGGGTAGGGTTCTTAGTAAGGTGGAGGAGCAGAGGGATCTTGGGGTCTATGTTCATAGATCTTTGAAAGTTGCCACTCAGGTGGATAGAGCTTGTAAGAAGGCCTATGGCGTATTAGCGTTCATTAGCAGAAGGATTGAATTCAAGAGTCGTGAGGTAATATTGCAGCTGTTCAGGACCTTGGTAAGGTCACATTTGGAGTACTGTGTGCAGTTCTGATCACCTCATTTTAGGAAAGATGTGGAAGCTTTGGAGAGGGTACAGAGGAGATTTACCAGGATGTTGCCTGGAATGGAGAATAGGTCATACGGGGATAGGTTGAGAGTGCTAGGCCTTTTCTCATTGGAACGGTGAAGGATCAGGGGTGACTTGATAGAGGTTTATAAGATGATCGGGTAATAGATAGAGTAGACAGTCAGAGACTTTTTCCCCGGGTACAACAGAGTGTTACAAGGGGACATAAATTTAAGGTGAAGGGTGGAAGGTATGGGGGGGATGTCAGGGGTAGGTTCTTTACCTAGAGAGTGGTGGGGGCATGGAATGCACTGCCTGTGGGAGTGGCAGAGTCAGAATCATTGGTGACCTTTAAGCGGCAATTGGATAGGTACGTGGATGGGTGCTTAAGCTAGGACAAATGTTCAGCACAACATCGTGGGCCGAAGGGCCTGTTCTGTGCTGTATTGTTCTATGTTCTATATTCTATGTTCTCTATGTTCTCCCCAAGTCACACACAATCCTGAGTTGGATATAAATCACCATTCCTTCATGTTCAAGACTGATCTCAACAGATTTCAGGAGACTAATGACATCAAAGGAGATGGAGATAGTGTGGGACAGTAACATTGAGGCTGATGATTAGCCATGATCTAACAATCGCAGGATAAGTCAAAGGGTTTGACTGACCAACAGGTCATTCTGTTATAATGTGCATTTCATCAATGCAAATTCCCTGTAACACAACAGACAAATTGGGGATGCTGTTTCTACAGCACAAACATTTAAAATGTGTATTACAGTGGCAAAATTTCAAGTGTTCATAAAGTGTGACTTTTCTATAATGCAGGGTTGCACAAGAACAGAACCATCATGTTATAGAAGAACTGTCAATACTCCTGTTCCTGTGAATATCAGATATATCATCTACTCAGCAATTCTGGCCGAAGATGGGTGCAAGTAGGTCAACTTTGCTTTTTTGCACTGAGATATAAGGTCCTGAGTGATCTTTGAAGATGTGAAGAGGGTGTATTTTCTTATTTGAAAATCTTGAACTACAGGTCATTGTTTAAAAACGAGTTACCCATTTAAGTCAGGGGTGAGGTGACTTTGTTTTCACACAGAGGGGTGTGAGTCTTTAAAACACTCCCTGAAAAGGTAATCCCAGCTGAGCATGTGTATATTTTTAAGCAAGGGGATGAAAGGTTATCAGGAGTAGGCAGGAATCTGGGCTCGAGGTTACAATTCGATCAGCCATGATCTTATTAAATTGGAGAGCAGGTTCAAGAGAGTAAATGGATCCCTTAAGAGTCAATCAACTTGGTCAGTAGTGGTGCTGCTAAGCCACTGTTTCTGATGCACTTTGAAGTCTCCCATCCAGAACAGACTGGGAGGAGGACTGATTCCTTGGTGATAGGTGATTATCAGCAGGAGATTTCCTTGCCCCATCTGACCCGATGACGTGGGACTTCATGGATTCAGAGTTAATGTTGAAGATAGTCAGAGAAACTCTGACTGTGTCACACTGGACTGTGACCAGTGCTGGATCTGTCCAGCCGATGGGGCAGGACATACACAGCGATGGTGATGGTGGTGTCTGGGAAATATCTGTAAGGTATGATTCCGTGAATATGCCTATGTCAAGCTGAAGCTTGACTAGTCTGTGGGACAGCTCTCCCAGTTTTTGCACAAACTCCCAAATGTAAGTAAGGAGGACTCAGCAGGATTGTGTGTCATGGTTTCATGATAACTACCATTGATTTTTAACAACCATCTAGTTCACCACTTTAGGAAAGAAAACCTGCCAGTCTACATGTGACTCCAGACTGACAGCAACATGGAACTTAACTGCATTTCTCTTTGCTGACTCTTAACAGCCCTGCAATGGCTCTAACAAGCCACTCAGTTATATCAAACCGCTACAGCAAAGTTAATAAAGAATAAAACCTGACATCGGCTGGACACTGGAAACAGCAATGGCACACACAATCCTGCTGAGTCCTCCTTACATATATTTGGGAGTTTGTGCAAACATTGGGAGAGCTGTCCCACAAACTAGTCAAGCAACAGCCTGACATAGTCATACTCACAGAATTATACCCTACAAATATTTCTCAGACACCACCATCACCATCGCTGTGTATGTCCTGTCCCAATGGCTGGACAGACCCAGCACTGGTCACAGCCCAGTGTGACACAGAGTTTCTCTGACTAGTCTCAACATTAACTCTGAATCCATGAAGTCCCATGACTATTTTCAGGGCACATGAAGCTATACATGTGGTGGAATGTAAACAGTTCAACATCTCCTACAAAAAGCCCATGCATAAAAACTTCCCTGGGATTTGAGGAAGCTAAATTATTAGTAAGGTGCAAGCCCTAATCATTGATCATACCAATGAAAGGTTAATGAGATAGTGCTGATGCAGAAGTTCAAAAACTGCCTCTCACACAGTCATAAGACTCACACAGATGGTGTGGATAGAGACTGTACCACCTTCTTGGTAGAGAATTCATTGTCTGAGGGAAGTCATTCCTGTACATACAGTGTCCTCAGCTTTATTAATAGGACATATGGGAGATGTTAAACTTGCATTAAACATGTATTAAATGTCAGTGAGACTATTATGTTGAGTTATGGGTGCCACATTATATGAAAGATGTGAATGTGCTGGAGAGAGAGTACAGAAGTGATTTTGGAATGGGGTTTGGAAGATGGAACAAAACCGAGACAAGGAAGTACTAAATGAATGGAGTTACCCTAGGAAGCTCTTGGGGTGCTGGCCTACAGATCCCTGAAGGTCTCAGGACAGGTTAATAAGGTAGATAAGGAGTCATGCCTTTATGAGCTGTGGCATAAATTATAAAAGTGAGATGTCATGTTGGAGCCTAAGGGCTTGGTTAGCTCAGTTGCTTGGGCATGCCTAAGTGATACCAATGGCGTGGGTTCAATTTCTGCACCGGCTGAGGTTACAATGAAGGACTCTCTTTCAACCTCTCCCCTTTCCTGACCCTCAGATTAGACCACCATCAGTCAGACAGTCATACAGCATGGAAACAGACCATTTGGTCTAACCAGTCCATGCCAACCATGTTCCTGAATTAAACTAGTCCCGCATGCCTGTTTTTGGCCTCTATCTCTCCACCAGTAAGTCATCCGTGTTTTCCAATTGATTAATTTATGTGCAGAGAACAATTCTGTGATATGCTTTATTGGTTCCAGCTGTCAGAAAACATGTTTTTGCTTGTGATTGAATAATTATAAAAGAGAATTATTAGCTTCCAAAAAGTATTATAGACACAGTCACATTGCAACAAAATTTGCTTCCATTTAGGCTTATACATTGTGTAGACATTCCAAAATACTTTTTAAGTAATTACTGACATTCCAAATGTAGTGACTATGGTTTATTGGCAATTTGAGCATAGCACATTTCCACAGGTAGAGCTAAATCCCGAGTTAAATTGTTCTCGTAATGTTGGTTAAAGGTTCAATATTGGAAGGACACGCAGATGACTCTCTTAACTTCTCCAGAAAAGTGTCAATTTCTACACAAGATCCCATTAATCACATAAATATCCAGATTAACAAATTTAGTGATGTTAGTCAGGAAATAAATATTGGCCAAGCTGGCAACTGGGATAACATACAAGATTGAGGAGGAACTTGAGAGGGTCAAAGCTGAGAGATTGTTCCTGCTGGTCAGGGAGTTTAGAACATAAGGGCATCAGCCATATCAGGGTAAGATCACCCAGAACTGAGAAATTGTGAAATTACTTCACTCAAAGGATTGTGAATCTTTGGAATTGTCTTTTCCACAGGTTTGTGGATGCTACATTAGTGAATATATTTAAGGCACGGATAAACACAGTTTTTTTCCTCAGAAGGAATCAAATTCGCTTTGATTTGTGGAATGGGCAGAACAGGGGAATTGACACTCAAAACCAACCAGAATCGTAGTGAATTGTAGCCCAAGTTCACTGAATTCTGTGGTCTTCTCCTGCTCCTGTTTCTTGCGTTCTTGTAATCTCTCTCCAATTCTTCTTCAGATAGTGTTATGAGATCTCTACACAGAGCTGAGAGACCCTCAGTCTAATGTTTCATCAAGAATAAGGCAGCTCCAACAGTGTAATACTCCCTCAGCACTGCACCCATCCTCTGATTAAACTAAGAGTGCAATGAACAGATACATGATATTAATCTCATAAAGGCTGCTTTAACATTTCATTGGAAAACTTGCAGAAAGTAAATTTAGGGGCGTAAATGAGTAGATAGTGAAAATATCAGCACACCTGGTTCAAAAAACCTGGTAATGGAACCTGGAAACAAAAAAAATGCTGATACAATGTTTTGAAGAAAAACAAATGCGTCAGATTTGTTTCGTGCATTTAAACTATTAAACCAACGTGTTTCATCTTAAAAATGCTTTCTGGGACCTTCGTCAAGTTTCTAAAGCGTTCATCTCGTGTCTGGTTTTAGTAATGAGTAAGTCAGCAGGAACAGGCCAGTGGAAATCTGGAACTCTCTCTGCCAAAAGGCTGTGGATGTTTGTACAATTGGAGCTTTAACAACCAAGACTGATAGATTTTTGTTCGGCAAGAGTATCGAGGGGCATGGAGCTAACACAGGTGAATGAAGTTGAGGTACGGATGGGGACTTCAGGAAGAGAGAGACCTGAGAGTGTAGGTGAATAAATCCTTAAAAGTGGCGAGGCAGGTTAAAAAAGCTGTTAATCAAACAAATTCTTTAACATGTTTAATTGAGGAAACCAGTTTAACAAAATAAGGAATTTATGTCAAATCTGTATAAAATGCTGGTCAGGCACCAGCTAAAGTGCTGTTGTTCAACACTGGGCACCAAACCTGAGGGAGAATGTCAAACCCCTAAGAAATGGTGAAGGAAAAGACTTATTGGAATAGACATTAAGGACTCCTGTTACATGTGGAGAAACTGGCACTGTTCTCCTGAGAGTAATTAAAGCCGTTTTGACAGAGATGGTCAGATCTTCAGCCTGAAAAATGGGGAGCTTTAACACTAAAATGTTGGTTTAGGTCAATCGTTAGGGGCGGGTAAAAGCATTATAAATGTAATTGAATTGTAATCCCAATCCAGTCATTTCCAGGTTCTAATGTTCTACCCGCCCCTCTTCCTCCATGTCAACAGAGTATGTGGACGGAGGTGGTCAGTTAAATTAAAAATTCCCCACCCTGGTACTTTGTTTCTCTCCCATAGGTACCACCTGACCTGCTGAGTATTTCAGGCATTTTTTGTTCTAATCTCAGTGTTATAGAGATTTTGATTGGATCAATAAGATGAGATTGTTTCCAATAGTAGGAGGATTCAGTAGCCTTTGGACACAGATATAAGGTAGATGGCCCAAGGAGTGGCAGATGCAGTTTAATTTATCTAAATGTGAGGCGCTGCATTTTGGTAAGGCAAATCAGGGCAGGGCCCTGGGGAGTGTTGCTGAACAAAAAGACCTCGGAGTGCAGGTTCATAGTTCCTTGAAGGTGGAGTCACAGGTAGATAGGATAGTGAAGAAGGAGTTTGGTATGCTTGCTTTCATTGGTCAGTGCATTGAGTATAGGTGTTGGAATGTTATGTGTGGCTATACAGGACATTGGTAAGGCCACTTTTAAAATATATGAAAAATATAGTTAAACTTGAAAGGGTTCAGCAAAGATTTACAAGGATGTGTTTGGGATTGCGGGGTTTGAGCTATTTGGAGAAGTTGAATAGGTTGGGGCTGTTTTCCCTGGAGCATCGGAGGCTGAGGGGTGACCTTACAGAGGTTTAGAAAATCATGAGGGGCATGATAGGGTGAGTAGACAAGGTCAATTTTTTTTCCAGGATAGAGAGTCCAAAATTAGAGGGCATTCATTTAAGGTGAGAGGGGAAAGATTTAAAAGGGAACTAAAAGGCAACTTTTTCACACAAAGGGAGGTGCATATACAGAACAAGCTGCCAGAGGAAGTGGTTGAGGTGGGTACACCTACAACATTTAAAAGGCATCTGGATGAGTTCATGAATAGGAAGGATTCAGAAGGATATGGGCTAAATGCTGGCAAATGGGACTAGTTCAGTTTAGGATATCTAATCAGCATGGACAGGTTGGACTAAAGGGTCAGTTTCCATCCTGTATGACTCTATGCCTGGCTTCAAACATGAAAGGGATTCAACATGGTAATAAGTTTTTGGTCTCTAATAAGCCTTTTGGAATGAAAGAGGCACATTACTGATGTTGTGACTATTTGCTCATGATCTGTTAACAGGGTAATTTTACATGATTTTCACATACCTCAAGGGGTAGATTTCAAAGTAACTGCAGAGAAAGTAGCTAGCAATGTGGTTTTGAGAAACAGTTCAATTAAGATTTCTAAAGGTAGAGGTTCCACTGCAATAACAACTTTGCATGAGTAATCATTTGACTTTTACTGTTGTGAAACAGTACCCTATATTTACACATTCTTCAAAAGTGGCCCATAGTTGACAGACATAGCCTTCTTTTATCATGGCTAGCCATTGCTTGCAGCTACGAGATTTTGTTGTTTCACAACATTGCTGCTATCCTTTCATTGCTTTTTCATATGCCTTCTTATTCTTATTACTCTAAAGCCAAACTAAATCTGTATCATTTCAACACAGCTTGTAATATGCTAAGGGGACAACGCTGTAATGGCACTGTCATTGGCCAAATCATCCAGAACCCAGGCTAACAGTTTGGGAACTTGGGTTTGAACCCATCATGGCATTTGGTGAAATTTGAAACCAATTAATACAATTTACAATTAAAAGCTGGATTGTTACTCTTGATTGTTGTAAAAACCATCTGGCTCCTAAATATCCTTTAGGGAAGAAAACTCTGCCAACCTCACCTGGTCTGACCTAAGTGTGATTCTGTATCCACAGCAAAGTGATTGACTCATAAATGGCTTAACAAATTACTAAGGTTTTTAACACAGTACGCTGCGTTAAACTCTATGCAACATTTTCTTTATTTTTAAAAATTGTATTGCAGACTGTCTGTAGTGATTTATCACAGAGTCAAAGAAATGCCCACCATGTCTGCACCAGCTCTTCAACAAGATTATCTCTCAGTATCATGGTCCTGCCTTTCCCCACCTCACCACCACCCTTGCATGTTGTTTCTATTTAAACAATCATCCAATTCCATCTTGAACACTTCAATTGAAACTGCTTCCATCACATTCCCAGGCAGTCCAATCAAGCCCAAACCAACTAGTTCTGCAAAAAAGTTTCTTTCTCACATCACATTTGCATAAATTTTACAAATCACTTAAAATACACGCTGTCATTCTCAATTCTTTTAAGAGCATGAACAGTTTCTCCCTATCTCTTCTATTCAAAACTTACATGATTTTTGAAAACTTGTATCAAGTCTCCTCTTAGTTTTCTTCTCTCCCAACAACAACAGTCCCAACATCTCCCAATCTATCCTCCGAATTGAAGTCTGTCATCCCTGGGACCACTTCTCCATTCATTTTACTGCTTTAAGCTTTCAAAATTACTTTTCTTTCTGTTGTTTTATCTCTGTACCACTTATTAGGTTTTCCTGCCTTTTCAATATCAAAACTTCTTTCCGTCAGAAGCCAAACAGAGGTTTCCTGCTTCCTCCCAGAGAAAACGAATGATATTCCCATCTTTCATAGCACAATCTATTTCTTCTGCACAATATTTTAAAATAAAGTTCTCTACCTATGGCCTTTGAGTTAACCTTCCAAAACTACTATTTAATCAGAGCCTAATCTGTTTAAATCTTTAATTTCTCCAGACTTTCTGCTGGACTCTTTCATTAAATTTCTTTAAATTTACTCTATTTCTCAGTTTAAATAAATTTGAGGCTTTCCAGATTTGGAACTGCTATCTAAATTTATTTTCAAGTCCTTCCCCAATTTTTTGTAGCTATTGCCTTATACAGCCTGATCTTGATGGCACTGGGAGGGGCAAGAACTCTCTTTCTACACTCCCTTGTCTTCCCTTTTATAGTCTTTGCACCACTTTTGTAAAGTTGTTCACTTTTTCTTTAGAGATAGATATCTTTACTTTTGGAACCTTGCTCCATACAGAGGGTCCTTTGATAAACTCACTGTCTTTTTCTAAGTGAAGCTAATACTTTCTCTCTTTTCAAAGTTCACATTCATCTCCCTGCAGGTGAAGCCTCTCAGTGTTGTTAATTGCATTTCAGCTGCTGATTGATTTCATAGAATTATAGATTCCCTACAGTGTGGAAACAGGCCCCTTTGGCCCAGCAAGTCCACACCGACCCTCCGTAGAGTATCACACCCAAAGCCATTCCCCTACATTCACCCCTGACTAATACACCTAACCTACACAACACTGAACACCACAGGCAACTTAGCATGACCATTCAGCCTGCACATCTTTAGACTGTGGGAGGAAACCAGAGCACCTAAAGGATACCCATGCAGACACAGGGAGAATGTGCAAGTTCCACACAGACAGTCGCCTGAGGCTAGAATCGAACCCAGGTCCCTGGCACTGTGAGGCATAAGTGCTAACCACTGAGCCACCATGCCATCTTTTTAAAGCAACAATGGTCTTAAAGTGGTAAATTGATTTTTCTTCAAAAAATTCTATTTTCTGGTGCTCTGCATGTAATTCAAATCTGCAATGCTGCTACCATGTGGTATTTACCCTGATTGCCACTCTTGGTACCTCGTGGAATCTGCCATCTCTGCCAGTATGAAGCACAATGTAAAGGTTGTCATGATTTGAAGATGCCGGTGTTGGACTGGGGTGGACAAAGTTAAAATCATGCAACACCAGGTTACAGTCCAACAGGTTTATTTGGAAGCACTAGCTTTCTAAGCGGCCTGCCCCACAACCACCTGATGAAGAAACAGTGCTCCATAGTGATTCCAAATAAACCTGTTGGACTATAACCTGGTGTTGTGTGATTTTTAACAATGTAAAGATTGTTTGAGAAAGGTCACTGCCACCAATCCTCCTTTGCCTTTACCATGTTTAGGGCCTGTTGAATTGTCAGGAGTAGAGAAAGAGCTGAAAATGTGTTGCTGGAAAAGCACATCAGGTCAGGCAGCATCCAAGGAACAGGAGAATCGACGTTTGGGCATAAGCCCTTCTTCAGCTCTCCTGTTCCTTGGATGCTGCCTGACCTGCTGCGCTTTTCCAGCAACACATTTTCAGCTCTGATCTCCAGCATCTGCAGTCCTCACTTTCTCCTAGGAGTAGAGAAAGGGCCACTGATGGGTATAAACAGAATTGGCACTTAGTCAACACCCTGATTTATTGCATGAAGGCAATAAATACATTTTACATTACTAATCAGGCAGAACTATGAAGGCTCTTGGGAGCTATGCAGAATATATCTGCTCTTTACAAAGGCCAGTGTAGAACTTTTTGTCTGTCTGTTACATCAGCTGACTGAATGGAGCCAATGCAATGTGAAGTTCAACCTTCAGAATCTTTACCTAATAGTATCCTCAGGCAGCTCATTGAGTGAGTATTCAGAATGAGCCTCCGTCAGTGACCTCAGGTAAAGGTAGTGAGGGTAGGCGGGGAATTGAGAAGATCTGTTGATCATACACTAGCTTCTCCTGACCTTGTATTAATTAAAAAGATAATTTAACTTACCTTTGAAACAATGGCCATGCTCTTGCCCAGACTTTGTGTGGAGCCGCAGGAGCTGGGGGAGATATGGAACAAGCATCTTGCATCAGTACATACCGTGGAGAAGGACACGGAAGATATAGAATGTGGGGAAATAGATGGTGACATCTTGAAAATTGTCCATAATACAGAGGAGGAAGTGCTGGATGTCTTGAAACGCATAAAGGTGGATAAATCCCCAGGACCTGATCAGGTATACCCTATAACTCTGTAGGAATTTAGGAAATTGATTGCTGAGCTGCTTGCTGAGATATTTGGATCATCGAAGATCACAGGTGAGGTACCAATAAACTGGAGGTTGGCTAACACGGTACCATTATTTGAGAAAGGAGGTAAGGACAAGCCAGGGAACCATAGACCGGTGAGCCTGATGGGTAAATTGTTGGAGGGAATCCTGAGGGACAAGATGTACATGTATTTGGAAAGGCAAGGATTGATTAGAGATAGTAACATGGATTTGTGTTTGGGAAATCATGTCTCACAAACTTGATTGAAGTTCTTGAAAAAGTAACAAAGAGGATAGATGAGGGCAGAGTAGTAGACGTGATCTATATGGACTTCAGTAAGGCGTCAATATGGTTCCCCGTGGGAGACTGATTAGCAAGGTTAGATCTCATGGAATACAGGGAGAACTCGCCATTTGGATATAGAACTGGCTCAAAAGACAGAGGGTGGTGGTGGAGGGTTGTTTTTCAGACTGGAGGCCTGTGATCAGTGGAGTACCTCAAGGATCAGTGCTGAGTCCACTATTTTTCGTCAATTATATAAATGATTTGGATATGAACATAGGAGGTATAGTTAGTAAGTTTGCAGATGACACCAAAATTGGAGATGTAGTGGGCAATGAAGAAGGTTACCTCAGATTACCACAGGATTTTGATCAGATGGGCCAATGGGCTGAGGAGTAACAGATGGAGTTTAATTTAGATAAATGCGAGGTGCTGCATTTTGGGAAAGTAAATCTTAGCAGGACTTATACACTTAATGGTAAGGTCCTAGGGAGTGTTGCTGAACAAAGAGATCTTGGAGTGCAAGTTCATAGCTCATGAAAGTAGAGTTGCAGGTAGATAGGATAGTGAAGAAGGTGTTTGGTATGCTTTCCTTTATTAGTCAGAGCATTGAGTATAGGAGTTGGGAGGTCATGTTGCGGCTGTACAGGACATTGGTTAGGCCACTTTTGGAATATTGTGTGCAATTCTGGTCTCCTTCCTATCGGAAAGATGTTGTGAAACTGAAAGAGTTCAGAAAAGATAGAAGGATGTTGCCAGGGTTGGAGGATTTGAGCTACAGGTAGAGGTTGAATAGGCTGGGACTGTTTTCCCTGGAGCATCAGGGCCGAGGGGTGACCTTATAGAGGTTTATAAAATCATGAAGGGTATGGATAGGATAAATAAACAAAGACTTTTCCCTGGGTTGGGGTTGTCCAGAACTAGAGGGCACAGGTTTAGGGTGAGAGGGGAAAGATATAAAAGAGACCTAAGGGGCAACTTTTTCACATAGAGGGTGGTACTTGTATGGAATGAGCTGCCAGAGGAAGTGGTGGAGGCTGGTACAATTGCAACTTTTAAAAGATATCTGGATGGGTATATGATTAGGAAGGGTTTGGAGGGATATGGGCCAAGTGCTGGCAGGTGGGACTAGATGAGGTTGGGATATCTGGTCGACATGGATGAGTTGGATGAAGGATCTGCTTCCGTGCTGTACATCTCTATGACTCTATGACTCTTTAATATGAGTACAAAAGAATCATTGTCCTGTCTTGATTCTTGATGCTGGTTTTGTTTTGAATCTTTGTTTAATTTTGGGCCCTGGTTTGGGTTCAGACTGGTTTTTAATTTGATTGTGTTTCTAATCTGGTTCTGGGTCTTGGATCAGGTCCAATTCCTATATTAAACTCACATCGAGTTCCTGCGTCAGATCTAAGTTTTGCTTTGTCACTGGGTTCTGTTTTCGCAAGCTCTATTTTATGAAAGTGAAGAGGAAACGTGTTGATGGAGCACTTTCCACAACCACTGGACTTTTCAAAGCTTTTAGCAGCCAATGAAGTACCTTTGTGCTGTTGGAATATAAGAAACATGGCAGTCAAGCTTCCACAAATGCCAATATGCTATTGACCAGATAATCTATTTATTTAGGGATACAAGTTGGCCAGGACACATCATCCTGTTCTGTTTCAACATATCTATATGGAATTTTAAGTTCACTTGAGATATTTGCCACTCTGGATTAATGTCTCAGTGGAAGTTGGCACTTCCAACATTGCAGCACACCCTCAGTACTGTTCTTGAATATTGACCTTGATCTTAGTGCTGAACACTGAACTAGGTCTTTAATCCAAAACTTTGCGAAGCACAATCAAAAAATCTATGCAATGCCTTCAGTTTAATGAAACAAGTTCATTGGGTGGCACGGTGGCTCAGTGGTTAGCACTGCTACCTCACAGTGCCAGGCACCTGGGTTCGATTCCAGCCTGGGGTGACTGTCTCTGTGGGGTTTGTATGTTCTCCCAGTGTCTGCGCTGGTTTCTTCCAGGTGCTTCAGTTTCCTCCCATAGTCTAAACATGCGCAGGTAGTGAATTGGCCATGGTAAATTGCACAGAGTTTTCAGGGATGTGTACATTGGGTGAATTAGTCAGGGGTGGATGTAGAGTAGGGGCATGGGATTCTATGAGGAAGACATTTGGGCAGCTACATTATGTGGCACAGTGGCTCAGTGGTTAGCACTGCTGCCTCATAGCACCAGGGACCCAGGTTCAATTCCTGCCTTGGGCAACTGTCTATGTGGAGTTTGCACATTCTCCCTGTGTGTCTACATGGGTTTCCTCCTACAGTCCAAAGATCTGCTGGTTAGGTGAATTGGCCATGCTAAATTGCCTGTGGTGTTAGGTGCATTAGTCAGGGGGAATGGGTCTGGGTGGGTTGCTCTTCGGAGGGCTGGTGTGGACTTGTTGGGCTGAAGGGCCCGTTTCCACACTGTAGGGAATCTAATCTAATTTAACTCTCAAAACCACATATTTATTGGAGAATTACTGTTACTTTGAGTGCATCAATCATTCCAGCTTTCCAAAAACTAAGTGAACTGTTTGGACAGGACTTCACTATTAGCTGATATACACTATCAATAAAAGCTACCTGTTAGGAAGAGAGTCATAAACACACTTTAAATAAAATTAAATCAATATGTAAATAGAATGAACACCAGCATTTCAATTGTGGTTGCATCAAATTCCTTGCCAATCTATGTCAAATCATTCTCTTAACTGGCAAAATAATGTTTACAATTCGTCAGAAAAATAACATATGCCCTTTTCATTTTTACAACTTCTAAGGTCTATAAATGTTATCTGCCAACAAGGCACTCAACAACAACAAAACCTGCCAAATGCCATTTCACATCTGTGCTCAGAATCTGCCAAGTTTACTACTGCAGCAGCAGTCAGGCTGCTTACTATGTTAGGTACACAAAAATGTAATTTCTTTTCTCTGATTCAATATTAATCTATTCTCCTCAACAATAAATTCTAAGAAGTTAAAAAAAGAATAATCTTTCACAGATGTTAAGAATGATTCTTAGGTGAAGCGGAGAAATGTTCTGTGTACACATCAGAGATCTCTTCCAGAGAGCAAATTGGAGAGAAGCAAACAGAAGGGTCAACCTAGGCTTAAATGATTGATTGAGGTCACAGGGGTGTAGCAGTTCAGCTACAGTGAGTGAGTGAGGATGGCACAATAGAGATGAGAGATGACAGCAGACCTCCTGGTAGGTGTAGGAACAAGCACAAAGCAGCAGTACATATTACCTTGTTAAAGATAACGGTCCAGTAATCAATCACTCTGATTATCCTCTGCAGAGTTCTTTATTTAAAACAGCAAAATGTGTCATGAAGGAAACATTGCAGCGAACCAACAGATTTCGGAGTGTGTAGCCTGCAGATCCCCAGCAGAATAACTGGCAAGCAGAGTCACAACATTGTATACACATGACACATGGGACTCTGAAAGGTGAACTCGCTTACAGGCAACATGCCCATGTAACACATATTGGTGCAGAAACACAAAAGGGGAAGAGGTTAATCAGCCTCTCATGCTTGTACTGCAATTCAACCAGATCTGTTCCTCAAAATCACTCACCTGTGGTTTCTCCATATTTCTCAACATTCTTTCCCATCAAAAAACGATTGAACTCAGTCTTAAAAATTTTAGTTGACCCACAGCATCCATAGCCTTTTGGGTAGGGTTTTCTTCCATTACTTCAGATATCGTCATCAGTGTTCTAACTACAACATGCTTCAGTTACAGATCATTTCAAGCTGATGTTGTTTGCATAATACAATACTTCAAAAAAAATCTAAATCCTGTCTGGAAAATGAGCCAAACTATTCCAGAGGAAAGAATGATTGACAGGTTTGCAGATGTTCACATTTAAATTGTATAAACTATTAGTAATTATATTTGTTTGGAACTGCCAAGTTTTGAAATAAAAGGAAGACATTTCCAACTGTTAATTAACAAGATGATTCGGCTTGGTGCATTCCTGGCAAAGATTGTAGAAAATGTGTTTTCTTAAGGTACATCGAATCATGATCTAATCAAATAGCAGTGGAGGTTTGAGAGACTAAATGACCACCTCTTCTTCCTATATTCCTGAAGTAATGTGATTTTGGAAGCAACAAACATTGGAATCCAAATCAGGTAACAGTAGAGTCCTGTGTAATGTCTACACATTCTATTGCAGGACATTCTATTGTGTGACTTTGCCCGGGAGTTCTACCTTTTTACTCAGGTTTAGGTTGATAGTGTATTCCATGTGTCATGCTTTCATGCATAAGCAGTGTTGGTAAAGAGATGAACTGGTTAGAAGGCCTCAGTTCTCAAACAGAGCAGCCCCTCTCCCAATATTATTAAAAGTCCCTCTGAACCTCAACGCTCAGACCCAACCCAATGTCCCAATTCGCCTACTTGCACACCCATATCCCCCATAGCCACTTACCCAGTATCTCCTGTGTACAGATAATATAAATGGAAATTATTTTAAAATCATTAGAAATAAAATTGAAGCTCAAAATCTTTTAAAATTTTTAATTCAACAGACGTTCACTGATACTGGAAAGAAAAATAAAATTCCTCCAAGGCAAACAAACAAGAAACCAAAAACAAAATCAAAGCATATTCTGTTATGACAGCCTCTTGAAACTGTCACTGACTCTCAGATGAACAGTCACCTTTCATAACGGCTGCAGTTATCATGAACAAAGCTTCTGATATATTGCCTGAAATTAGCAATGTAGATGGTATCTCATTTCAATTTCAAACCAGAAGGTCTGTTAGGGAATGGAGAGGAACAGATGCTGAGATTAGTTTCAACTTTCAGATGATGAACAAATGGTGATTTGGTTCTAAGTCAGAATGCTTTCTCACTTGGCGGGAAACTTGTAGTTGGTGGCATTCCCCTTCATCTGCTGCCCTTCTTCTAGACGGTGGAGTTCATGAGTAAGTCA
The DNA here is from genome assembly GCF_047496795.1 of Chiloscyllium punctatum. Taxonomy (NCBI): domain Eukaryota; kingdom Metazoa; phylum Chordata; class Chondrichthyes; order Orectolobiformes; family Hemiscylliidae; genus Chiloscyllium; species Chiloscyllium punctatum. The sequence goes on from NC_092775.1 coordinate 6,649,922, forward strand.
ATATATCAAATCAAAAGACAACAAGTCTAAGATGTCAGATCAAAACTTTGCTTCCATTAAGAAAGAATAATATGGCACAGACTATCTGAGAATTCTCCATACAGAAATAAAAATAATCTGCAGCTGTAGCTCTCAGTAATCCATGATAAAAGATGCATTGTTTAAGCTATAGTATACATTTTTAATCAGTAATCTTATTGACGACCTGTGAGTCTCGTATTTGGAAGCAAAGCTTTCAACATTTAAGCTTGAAACATTAGCATGCTCTCTCTCCATGGATGCTGCCTGACCTGCTGTGAATACCAGCATTTGTTGTTTTCCCTAAAACCCAACATCTAGTTTAACAATTTGTCATCCTAACCTCAAACTTTACCTTTTCCAATGAGGTAGCCATAATTCTGTTATTTGTATTTACACTCCTTCTAAATCCATATTTTATATCATTAGTTGTCCCATTTCAATTTCATTTTACCTTTCACCTATCAAAGATCTTCCCTTTGAATCTTCCTCCCAGCCTACATTTCCTGCTGCTGCATTTACATAAGCCCATTGCATCCCTAATGTTTTCCAGTTTTGTGGAAAGATCACCAACTTAAAATATTAAATCTGTTTCCCTTTCTGTAGATACTTCCTGAGGTAGAAGGTAGAACAGTACAGTACATGAATAGGCCCTTCGGCCTACCATCTGTGCTGACCATTATGTTATTCTAAACTAATCCCTTCTGCCTGCACATTGTCTGTATTCCTCTATTCCCTGCCTGTCTATGTATCTGTCTAAATGCCTCTTAAACTGTTGATGTCATATCTGTTTCTACCAACTTCCTTGGCAGTGCGTCCCAGGTATCTACACCATTTCTGTGTAAAAAAAAAGTGACTCCCACATCTTCTTTGAACTTTTCCCCTCTCATTTTAAACCTCGGCCCTCTTGTATTTGACATTTCTGCCCTGGCAAACCAACTCCAACAGACACCCTATCTGTGCTTTTCACAATTTTACACATTTATAATTTCTATCAGGTCACCCCTCAGCCTCAGATGCTCTTACAAAATCAATCCAGGTTTGTTCAACCTCTTCTTAAAGCTAATACATATCCTGGTAGATTTCGTTTGCACCCTCTCCAAAGGCTCCACAACCTTCCTATTATGTGGTGATCAGAACTACATACAATATTCCAAATGTGCTCAGCTCAAGTTTTATACAGCTGCAACATGACTTGCCAACTTTTATGCTCAAAGTCTTGACTGATGAAGGTAAACATGCCTTCTGCCTTCTTTACCACTTTATCTACTTGTATAGCCACTTTCAGGGAGTTATGATCTTTCACTTCAAGATCACTCTATACAGAGGAACCTTGATTATCCGGCATTTGATTATCCAAATTTCGGATTATTCAAACAAAATATTCCCTACTCGTGTCGTTTGGATAATCAAGGTTCCTCTGTATACCAATGTTCCTAAGGGTCCTACCATCTACTGTATATTTTCCTTCTACATTTGACCTCCCAAAACATATCGCTTCACACTTACCCAGATTAAACTCCATCTGCCATTTTTCCACCTAACTCTTCTAATGATCTATATCCTGCTGTATCCTTTGACAGCCTTCCAGAGCTCCACTAGTTATTTTTGTGTCATCTGCAAACTTACTAATCAAACTACCTACATTTCATCCAAATTATTTATATATATTTCAAAGAATAGAGGTCCCAGCACTGAACTTTGCAAGAACACCACTGGCCACAAATCTCCAGGTAGAAAAAAAATTTGTATCAAACTTACCAACATACTGTGGTAATTTCCTGGGTTATTCCTGTTGCCCTTCTTAAACAGAGGAATAACATTCTGGATTAGTGGTGCTGGAAGAGCTCAGCAGTTCAGGCAGCATCCAAGGAGCAGCGAAATCGACGTTTCGGGCAAAAGCCCTTCATCAGGATTCCTGGGAACTAATCGACCTCTTTGCTTTCAGGACACCCAAAACTTCCTTCTTCATCATGCTCTAGGATATCAAAATACCCAAATCTAATACTACCATCATCCATGTCCTTCTCCTTTGGTGAATACCAATGTGATTATTCATTAAGGACCTCACCAACATCCTCTGGATCCATGCATAAATTCCCCCCCGTCTCCTCGAGTGGACCTATCCTTTCCCGAGTTACCCTCTTGCTCCTAATATGTACATAAAATGCCTTGGGATTCTCCTTAATCTTACTTGCCAAGGGCATTTCTTGGCCTCTTTTAGCTGTCCTAATTCCTTGTTTAATCTTCTTCCCCTACATTCCTCAAAGACCTTATTCAGTTTCAGATTTGTGAACTTACATCTGCTTCATTTGCCTTTTTGACAAATCTTTAGAAGTCTCTTGTCATCCAGGGTTCCCAATTCCTGCTATCCTTATTTTTCATCCTCACAGGATTATGCTGGTCCTGAACTCTGATCAAATGGCCTTTAAAAAACTCCCATATGTCAGATGTGGATTTACTCTCAAACAGCCACCTCCAATGTAATTTCTCCAGTTCCTGCCTAATACTATTGTCATTAGCCTTCACCCAATTTAACAGTTTTATCCGAGAACCAGTCCTATCTTTATTCGTAACTATCTTAAAACTGTGGGAATTATGATCACTGTTCCCAAAATGTTTCTCCATTGAAACTTCAATCACCTGGACAAGTTCATTCCCTAATACAATGTCCAGCATTGTCCTTTCCTAGTTAGACTACCTACATATTGATTCCAGAAATCTTCCTGGCTGCATCTAACAAATTCTGCCCCATCTAAGCCCTTGGAACTGGGGCAATCCCAGTTAATATTGGGGAAGTTAAAATCCCCACTATAACAACTCAATTGCTTTTATACCTTTCCATGATTTGTTATATATCCATTCCTCTATCTCCTATTGGCTACTGGGAGGCCTATAGTATAACTCCATCATAGCAAATGCACTTTCCTTATTCCTAAATTCTGCAAAAATGGCACGCTGGACGGGGCTTCTAGGATGTCCTCTATTAGTGCAGCTGTGACATTCATCTGAAGCAGTGATGCAACTCCTTCACCCTTTTTACATCCCTCTCCATCACACCTGAAACATCAAAATCCTGGAATGCTGAACTGCCAATCCTGCCCTTCTCTCAACCTCGTTTCTGGAATGGCTAAAGCATCATAGTTCCATATACTGATCCAGCCTCCAAGCTTATCTGCCTGACCTGTTATATACTCATCTATCACCAGTCCCACCATGTTCATAATCTGTTCGTCCCATTAGACTTATTTGGCTTAACATCTACCTTCTCCTCAATCACTGCTCATGGTGACCTACTGCTCAGATTCCACACTAGTTTAAATGATTACGATGAATGTTTCTAGTATTTTCTGTTTTTATTACTGTATCCTGCAGCTTTCCCAACCTGTTTCATCCAAAGGGCTCATCACTTATTGACAGAATGTCTAGGTTCTGCCCATTTGATGATGTCCTAACCATGTATAATTCGATTTGTTGGTGGAACTAAAGATTCATGTGCAGACTAACCTTGCAATCAATCATTCTATCCTGCTCCTATGGGGTATTAACTGCTCTAAACTTTCCCAGAAGTGAGTTACAGTGCATCATTGCTTTAATAACCTGCAGAGGACATTACACAAGGAGTTCCATTCTCATGCGTGTGTATAATCTGTGTAAAATGAGCACAAAGCTCAGCCTTCACGACAACTGCAGACTAGAAAATAGACAAGTTAGTGAGGTATAATTTTTCACCTCATGCTCCAATAAAAAGCAAACCTTGCATTTATGGAACACCTTTCAAAACCTCAGAATATTTCAAAGTATGGTTCAGCCAAGGAGATGGTTTTGACTTTGAGTCATTGTTTAATGTAGGAAATCTGGCTACCAGTTTGTGCACCATCTATGTGACTTTATCTGAGACTTACCCCCTTCTGAGACTTACCCCCTTCCTATAACTGCCATCCACCTCATACTGTTGCTGTTGAAAATTCCTCATTGCCTCTAACTGTCTCTCCAACCGATCCATTTGATCTGATAGGATTCACAACCAACAGCATTTATTGCAGATATACTGCGCAGTAACCCGTAAACTCTCCTTAAACTCCCACATTGGACAAGAAGCGCATATCATTTTTGCTCCTTCACAATCTACAGGCCCAGAAAATAACATCATCTTATTCCTTTACAAAACACTGCCCCAGGTTAAATTAATAGTTATAGCTTATATTTATATTTCTCAAGAACATATAATCAAGAAAGAACCCACTCTACTCACTACTGCAGACTTCTTGGAGCCAACACTTAAAACAATTCACTTCTCTGTTTCTGTGCTGTGACTTTGCCCATACAGATTCCTCCAAGATCAGTTGTAAATTTCACTGTTCATTAATTTTCCCAGATGCACTCCGATGTCTAGTGATACATGAATTCAAACAGCAAAGGCAGTAACTGTGCAGGTTCACTGTAGTGTCAGTTTCTTTCTCTCTCTCTCTCCTGCACTGACCTCACCATGTGCTTCCTTTGTCTGTTCTTCTCCCTTTTAAAACTGCTGTTGTTTTGACTTTTTTTCCCCAAAGTTCCAAAAAAATGCACAGCATATAAAACAGTAATTGCTGCTCCTGGAATTCGAAGAAATCACCTCAAGCTCCTAAAATACCTGAAAAAAGGAGCAGTTCTTACAGCCAGAAATTTTTCCCGTCTTCCATCTGGGAAGTCCAGAAAAGGTAAGAGTGGTAGCAGGTAGTGCAGGAGTCTTCTGTGGTTATCCCCATTTCAAACAAGTATCCTGTTTTGGAAAATGTAGGGGGTGATCGATTCAGAGGGGAACGTAGCACAAACAGCCAAGTTTCTGGTATTGAGACTGGCTCTAATGCAACGAGGTGTAGGTCGGGTTCCAAGAGATCAATTGTGTTAAGGGACTCTCTAGTCTGAGGTACAGACAGACATTTCTGTGGCCATCAGCAAAAAATCAGAATGGTGTGTTGCTTCCCTGGTGCGAGGATCAAAGATGTCTCAGGGAGGGTGCAGAATGTTCTCAAGGGAGAGAGGGGCCAGCAAGAGGTCACTGTCCGCATTGGAACCAACGACATAGGAAGGGAAAAGGTTGAGATTCTGAAGGAAGATTAGAGAGAGTTAGGCAGGAATTTTAAAAGGAGGTCCTCGAGAGTAGTAATATCTGGATTACTCCCGGTGCTACGAACTAGTGAGGGTAGGAATAGGAGGGTAGAGCAGATGAATGCATGGCTGAGGAGCTGGTGTATGGGAGAAGGATTCACATTTTTAGATTATTGGAATCTTCTCTGGGGTAGAAGTGACCTGTACAAGCAGGATGGATTGCACCTAAATTGGAAGGGGACTAATATACCGCCAGGGAGATTTGCTAGAGCTGCTCGGGAGTATTTAAACTAGTAAGGTGGGGGGGTGGGGGTTTGGGGTGGGGTGGGGGGGGATGGATCCAGTAAGATAGTGAGAAAGAGATCAATCTGAGACTGGTGCAGTTGAGAACAGAAGAGTCAAACAGTCAGGGCAGGCAGGGACAAGGTAGGACTAATAAATTAAACTGTATTTATTTCAATGCCAGGGGCCTAACAGGGAAGGCAGATAAACTCAGGGCATGGTTAGGAACATGGGACTGGGATATCATAGCAATTACAGAAACATGGCTCAGGGATAGGAAGGACTGGCAGCTTAATGTTCCAGGATACAAATGCTACAGGAAGGACCTAAAGGGAGGCAAGAGAGGAGGGGGAGTGGCGGTTTTGATAAGGGATAGCATTATAGCTGTACTGAGGAAGGATATTCCCAGAAATACATCCAGGGAAGTTATTTGGGTGGGGCTGAGAAATAAGAAAGGGATGATCACCTCATTGGGATTGTATTATAGATCCCCCAATAGTCAGAGGGAAACTGAGAAGCAAACTTGTAAGAAGATCTCAGCTGTCTGTAAGAATAATAGGGTAGTTATGGTAGGGGATTTTAACATTCCAAACATAGACTGGGACTGCCTTGGTATTAAAGGTTTAGATGGAGAGGAATTTCTTAAGTGTGTACAATAAAACTCTCTGATTCAGTATGTGGATGTACCTACTAGAGAAGGTGCAAAATGTGACCTACTCTTGGGAAATAAGGCAGGGCAGGTGACTGAGGAATCAGTGGGGGAGCACTTTGGGGCCAGCGACCATGATGCTAAATAGTGATGGAAGAGGATAGACCAGATCTAAAAGTTGAAGTTCTAAATTGGAGAAAGGCCAATTTTGACAGTATGAGGCAAGAACTTTCAAAAGCTGATCGGGGGCAAATGTTCGCAGGTAAAGGGACAGCTGGAAAGTGGGAAACCTTCAGAAATGAGATAATGAGAATCGGAGAAAGTATATTCCTGTCAGGGTGAAAGGAAAGGCTGGTAGGTATAGGGAATGTTGTATGACTAAAGAAATTAAGGCTGAAAATGTGTTGCTGGAAAAGTGCAGCAGGTCAGGCAGCATCCAAGGAGCAGGAGAATCGACGTTTCGGGCATGAGCCCTTCTTCAGGCTCATGCCTGAAACGTCGATTCTCCTGCTCCTTGGATGCTGCCTGACCTGCTGCGCTTTTCCAGCAACACATTTTCAGCTCTGATCTCCAGCATCTGCAGTCCTCACTTTCTCCTAATGAAATTAAGGGTTTGGTTAAGAAAAAGAAGGAAGCATATGTCAGGTCTAGAAAGGAGAGATCGAGTGAATCTTTGGAAGAGTATAAAAGCAGTAGGAGTATACTTAAGAGGGAAATCAGGAGGGCAAAACGGGGATATGAGATTGCTTTGGCAAATAGAATTAAGGAGAATCCAAAGGGTTTTTACAAATATATTAAGGACAAAAGGGTAACTCGGGAGAGAATAGGGCCCCCCAAAGATCAGCAAGGCGGCCTTTGTGTGGAGCCGCAGAAAATGGGGGAGATACTAAACGAGTATTTTGCATCAGTATTTAATGTGGAAAAGGATATGGAAGATATAGAATGTAGGGAAATAGATGGTGACACCTTGAAAAATGTCCATATTACAGAGGAGGAAGTGCTGGATGTCTTGAAACGCATAAAGGTGGATAAATCCCCAGGACCTGATCAGGTGTACCTGAGAACTCTGTGGGAAGCTAGAGAAGTGATTGCTGGGCCTCTTGCTGAGATATTTGTATCATCGATAGTCGCAGGTGAGGTGCCGGAAGACTGGAGGTTGGCTAACGTGGTGCCACCATTTAAGAAAGGTGGTAAGGACAAGCCAGGGAACTATAGACCAGTGAGCCTGATGTTGGTGGTGGGCAAGTTGTTGGAGGGAATCCTGAGGAACAGGATGTACCTGTATTTGGCAAGGCAAGGACTGATTAGGGATAGTCAACATGACTTTGTGCGGGGAAAATCATGTCTCACAAACTTGATTTGAGTTTTTTGAAGAAGTAACAAAGAAGATTGATGAGGGCAGAGCAGTAGATGTGATCTATATGGACTTCAGCAAGGTGTTCAACAAGGTTATCCATGGAAGACTGGTTAGCAAGGTTAGATCTCATGGAATACGGGGAAAACTCGCCATTTGAATACAGAACTCTTCAAAGGTAGAAGACAGAGGGTGGTGGTGGAGGGTTGTTTTTCAAACTGGAGGCCTGTGACCAGTGGAGTACCACAAGGATCAGTGCTGGGTCCACTTGTTTTCATCATTTATATAAATGATTTGAATGTTAGCATCAGAGGTATAGTTAGTAAGTTTGCAAATGACACCAAAATTGGAGCTGTAGTGGACAGCGAAGAAGGTTACCTCAGATTACAACAGGATCTTGATCAGATGGGCCAATGGGCTGAGAAGAGGCAGATGGAGTTTAATTCAGATAAATGCGAGGTGCTACACTTTGGGAAAGCAAATCTTAGCAAGACTTGTACACTCAATGGTAAGGTCCTAGGGAGTATTGCTGATCAGAGACCTTGGAGTGCAGGTTCATAGCTCCTTGAAAGTGGAGTCGCAAGTAGATAGGATAGTGAAGAAGGCGTTTGGTATGCTTTCTTTTATTGGTCAAAGTATTGAGTACAGGAGTTGAGAGGTCATGTTGCGGCTGTACGGGACATTGGTTAGGTCACTGTTGGAATATTGCGTGCAATTCTAGTCTCCTTCCTATTGGAAAGATGTTGTGAAACTTGAAAGGGTTCAGAAAAGATTTACAAGCATGTTGCCAGGGTTGGAGGATTTGAGCTATAGGGAGAAGCTGAACAGGCTGAAGCTGTTTTCCCTGTACCGTGGGAGGCTAAGGGGTGGCCTTATACAGGTTTACAAAATTATGAGGGGCATGGGTAGGATAAATAGACAAAGTCTTTTCCCTGGTATCGGGGAGTCCAGAACTCCAGGGCATAGGTTTAGGGTGAGAGGGGAAAGATATAAAAGAGACCTAAGGGGCAATCTTTTCACACAGATGGTGGTACGTGTATGGAATGAGCTGCTAGAGGAAGTGGTGGAGGCTGGTACAATTGCAATATTTAAAAGGCATTTGGATGGGTATATGAATAGGAAGGGTTTGGAGGGATATGGGCCGGGTGCTGGCAGGTTGGACTAGATTGGGTTGGGATATCTGGTCGGCATGGATGGGTGGACTGGAGGGTCTGTTTCCATGCTGTACACCTCTATGACTCTATGACTAAGATCCCATTGCAGCAATATAATCATAACATGATCACCTACATTTGGTGATTCTGGTTGAGAGACAAAAAATGGGCAGGACACTAGAAAAGTTCCACTGTTCTTCTCTAAAACAGCAGCATGTGAGCTTTTGTGTCTGCCTGAAAAGGAAGATGGGACATTTGATTGACATCTCATCAAAAAGATAATATCTCCTACAGTCAGAACAATGGAAATTCTGAGCTTTCAAGAAGGTGTTTTGGAATTGGGCTTGGACCCAATACCTTTGCCTCACACTCAAAACAGAGGGGCGGCACGGTAGCTCAGTGGTTAGCACTGCTGCCTCACAGCACCAGGGACCTGGATTCAATTCCCACCTCAGGCAACTGTCTGTGTGGAGTTTGCACATTCTTCTTGTGTCTGCGTGGGATTCCTCTGGGTGCTCCAGTTTCCTTCCACATTCCAAAGATGTGCAGGTTAGGGGAACTGGCCTTGCTAAATTGCTCGTAGTGTTAGGTTACATTAGTTAAGGGTGAATGTAGGGGAATGGGTCTGGGTGGGTTGCTCTTCAGAGGGTCGGTGTGGACTTGTTGGGCCGAAGGGCCTGTTTCCACACTGTAGTGAATCTAATCTCATCTAATCAGATACCAATTGATCCACAGCATCTATTTGATTTCACTAGCTCACACTGTTGAGCTTCACACCTCATTTTGCCATGGAGCTGAGATGTGAAATAATAGGACGATACCTATTGTGCACCTGGTTACAGGCAACATCTTTAGGAGTGCAAACAGACAAACCAATTTTGTTTTGCATGTTCTAGCCACAGAGGAGGAAGTCAGGTTTTAAAACACTCATGCGAATATTGACCTTTTGTTAAATGTCGATGCTGTCTGAATTGAGTGCAAGGAGGCACTTGAACTGAGTTCACTTTGAGTCCAAACATCTGCTGCCTGAATGAAAGCAATAATTGCTTGACACAATAGGGGCATTTTGCAATCGAAATGAGAGGCACAGAGTTTTTCTTATTCCTGAGATGACACTTATTATTTTTAGGCGAGGCAGAAAAAGGATCTTGGTGAGCTGGAATGTCATATTTGGCATGTTTTCCAGGGCAAAATAAATACATTAAGGACCAATTTCATGGGGATATATTTCCTAATCTAAAGATGGTTGAAAATTGCACAAACCCATTTTCAGCTTGCCTGGGTGCCTGATGGTTGCCTAAGCAGATGTTAGCTCCTTACATAGACTGTGAGGATAACCATGTATAACTAGATATTCATAAATGATCGTTTTATGGCTGACACAGTCAAGAAAACCCAGAAAGGTAGGGAGTTTGTTTCCAGCACCTTGGCAACTATTTTTCCTTCAACTAACATCACAAACAATACAAATTACCTAGTCATTTATCTCATTCTTACGAGTGACAGTTTGCAGTCTGTAAATTGCTGGCCTGTATTGCAATAGTGACTTCACTAGTTCTAAAGTGCTTTGGAACATCCTGAGGTCATGAAAGGCACTATATAAATGCAAACTTTTCTTTGTTAAGTGATGGGTCCTTATCAATGCGGCTTTATTTTAGATTCAATTCCCTAAAGTGTGGAAACAGGCCCTTCGGCCCAACAAGTCCACACTGACCCTCTGAAGAGTAACGCACCCAGATCCATTTTCCTCTGACTAATGCACCTAACACTGTGGGCATTTAGCATGGCCAATTCACCTGACACGCACATCTTTGGCCTGTGGGAGGAAACCACACAGACACAGGGAGAATGTGCAAACTCCACACAGACAGCCACCCGAGGCTGGAATCGAACCTGGGTCCCTGGTGCGGTGAGGCAACAGTGCTACCCACTGAGCCACCATACCACCCCTTAAAAGTTATGCTGAAGCATATTATGAATGCTATGAAACTTACTGATGATTAGCAAAATAATGTGGTGGGGATGTTTGTGATAAGAGTGTTGAAATGGTTTATATTTGGATTTGGTTCCTGAAACAGATTCATGAGAGTGTCTGGGTATTGTTACAATGCCATCTTTGTTTGAAGTGGTCCTGTCACTGGCCACGGATCAATGTGGAGGAGTCAACTTCATTCCAAGTGAATTTCCATAAATTTCTTTTCCGGGAACTAAATTGAATGAATGCAAGTAATTTTCCACTTTGAGATACACAGCTGTCAAGCACTGCCCTGACAAGAGTCAGATGATGCCCTTTGGAAGAAATAACAAGGAAGTGAAGAAGGTTTTCTAAGATTACAAAGGGATCTTGATCAAATGGGTCAAGGGGCTGAAAAATAGCAGATGGAGTTTAATCTGGAATGCGAGGTATTGCATTTTGGTACAACAAGTAAAGGTAGGGCATATATAATTAATGGTAGGGCCTTGGGTATTGTAGAACAGAGGTATCTCAGAGTGCAGGTACATAATTTTTTTGAAGTTTGGGCCACATATAGATGGGGTGGTTAAAAAGGTGTTTGGCACGCTTACCCTCATTGCTCAATCCTTTGACTATCGGAGTGGGAAGTCATGTTGAGGTTGTACAGGATATTGGTGGGACCATTTCTGGAATACTGTGTCCAGTTCTGGACACCTAGATATAATGATATTATTAAACTGGAGATGGTTCGGAAAACATTTGCCTGGGTATTGATGGGTATGGAAGGTTTGAATTATAAAGAAAAACAGGATAGCCTGAGAATTATTTCACTGGAGCATAGGAGGTTGAGATGTGGCATGACAGAAGTTTGTAAAATAATGAGAGGTATGGATAGAGTTAATGGTAGCTGTCTTTTCCCCCGGATGGGAGATTTCTAAACTAGGGGGTACAGTTTTAAGATTAGAGGAGAGAGATTTCAAAGAGACATAAGAGGCAAATTTCTTTACACAAAGGGTAGTTCATGTGTGGAATAAACTTCCTGAGGAAGTGGTGGATGTGGGTACAATTACAATGTTTAAAAGACATTTGGGCAAGTACATGAATAGGAAAGGTTTGGAGGGATATGGGCCAGAAGCAAGCAGGTGGGACTAGTTTAGTTTGGAATTATGCAAAATCTTTCTTTGTTGAGTAATGGGTCCTTATCGATGCAGCTTTATCCCGAAGCATATAGCAAATGCTTGTGATGAAACTCAATAATGATTGTCAAAATACTCTGGTGGGGATGTTTGTGGTGAGACCAAAGGGTCTGTTTCCAAACTGTATAACTCTATGACTCTATGAACGGCAGGACATGAGGAACCTTGAAAAAAAAATAAGTATCTTGGGGTTCTTAACTACAGATCCATGAAGGTGGCAGGGTAGGTTAATAAGGTGGTTAGGAAGACATGCAGGACACTTGCCTTTCTCAGTCATGCCACAGATTATAAGAGCAGATTATTGGAGCTCTACAAAACTTAGGTTATGGTGTAGCTGGAGTACTGTGTGGAGAAGTGGCCATAACACAATTAGAATGAGGCAATTGCAATGAAGTGGATGCAAAGGAGAATCACTAGTGTTGGAGTAGTTTATCTATGGAGAGAGGCTGGGTAAGCTCAGGTTGTTGTTTTTAGAGAAGAGAAAGCTCAGAAGTGACCTGATTGTGGGTGTGTGATATTATGAGAGACATGGATAGTGTGGATAGAAAGCAGGGCTATAATTTTAAGGTGAAAGGCAAGAAGTTTAGAGGGGATTTATGGAAAAGCATTTTTTTTTAACCCAGAGAGCAGTGGGAACCTGGACTTCACTGACTCGGAGGGTATTTGGTGCAGGACCCCTCACAACCTTTAAAAGGAATGTGGATGAGCGTTTGAAATGTCATGGCATTCAAGGAGTGGACCAAGTGGTGGAAACTGGGACTTGTGTAGATAGGTCAGCACAGACTGAATGGGACAAAAGCCTTCTCCTGTGCTGTATGAGGCTATGATTTACAATTGCCTTTCAAAAAGGTGCTGCACTGTTGAGACCCTGTTTCTCAGGTGAGATACTAAACATAGGTCTGTCACATCAGGTGGTCACAAAAGAAAATAGGAACAAGAATAGGCCTTTCAGCCCTTCTAGCCAGCTGCATCATTTAATATGATCATGGATGATGATCCTACCCTATTCCTGCTTTCACCCCACAACCTTTGATTCCTTTAGCCCAAAGAACTATATCTAACTCCTTTTTAAAAACTTTCAATGCTTTGGCCTTGACCATTACCTATTACAGAGAATTCCATAGGCTCACTACTTTCTGGTCCTTTAGAAATTTAAAGGTTTCTATGCAATCCCCTCTCATTCTTTTAAACTCCAGTGAATATACTCCTAACTGATCTTAGTTACTTCAAAGATGAGCAGGGGAGATATTTTGATGTCCTGGCCAATAGCTGTCTCTCAACCAATATTATTAATAACATTTTTGATCTTTTAATAACCACATTACTGATGATGGGATCTTGTTCCAATTGACATTAGTTCACATGAGGAGATAGTGAGGACTGCAGATGATGAAGAGAACGCAGAGTCAATAAAGCTTGGTGCTGGAAAAAGCACCACAGGTCAGGCAGTATCTAAGGAGCATGAGAGTTGATGTTTTGGCCTCCTGATGAAGGCTTAAGCCCGGAACATTGACTCCCTTGCTCCTCAGAGGCTGCCTGACTTGCTGCATGTTTTCCAGTACCACACTTTATTGACTCATTAGTTCACATGACGTTCACTATATAGATTTTTTTTCTTTCTGTGACTTCACCTCAATAATTCTCAAATGGATGTTTCGAATTCTTGTCAGCTTTTATATTAATATGAAGACTTGGGCTAATTGTTGCTAATGAGAGAATTTTATTTGCACATATTTACAGGGTATTTACATATCTGAGGGTTTTAGGCTTATAAATTTTCTGCTGCATACTGTGATTAACTTTATCACTCATAAACAGCCAAACGGGTTCAATGCATGAAATGGATAACTAGAGTAATCATTGCTAATACTGCAATTGCCAATTATTTTCCAACATGGACTTTAATCTTAAATTGGAAGCATGGACAAAAATACATCTGAATAAAATTGCCGGAGGCAAGTTTGGAATTGATATATATTAAACCTAAAGTGAAAATGAAAATGAGTCAGCTAATTAAAATTCTTGTGCCTAATTAGTCTCAAAAATTTGCTTACATCTTAGGCATTTCTAAATTTCTATCTCTTCCCCCCAGCTTTAAGAATCCAATTATTTTCTCACACATTGCCATCACTAGAATGAGGATGGGTGGTGAGATTGCCATGTGCAGTGGATAGACTGAGTAGGCATATAGGATGATTATAGCTCCAAATGCCAGTGTTGGGAATGGAGAAGCTTGAATTGTTTGCATTAGTGCAGAGAAAGTGGGGAGGAGGGGGCGGTTAAAAAGATTATTGGAAAATATGAACAGTCTTGATCGAGTAAATGAAAATAAATTGTTTTCCCTGGCAGCAGTATCAGTACTCAGAGGATGCAGATTTGAAATAAAGGCAAAAGGATCGTCAAGGGACAGAGGGAAATTATAATATTTTGTTTGTGGAAAGAGTTGCTGTAATCAGACTAAATTTGAAATTGAGTCATGTAATGTGACTGCGGTTTTTAATGAAGATGCAGAAAAGAGAATGCAGAGAGGCAGAAAGATTTGTTCTTCCAGAGCTTAGGGCCCTGAGAGGTAACTGAAAGCATAGCCATCAATGGTGGTGTGATGAAAATCCAGGACAGGTGAACAGCCAGAACTGGAGGAACACCGAAATCTCAAAAAGGTCATAAGACTGGAAAAAGACAAACATTGAGAGACCACACAAGCATGATGGTCTCACTGCAAACTTAAATTAGCAGTAAAGTTAAATTATAAATTAAAAGGAACATCAGGAAGAGCAAAGAATATAGAGCTATGAAAGCAAATAGACAGGAGTGAATCAATTTAAATTTTGTGTTGATTTTATGTTCTGAAGTGAGGTAACATAAAGTCATAGAGATTGTACAGCATGGAAACAGACCCTCCAGTCCAACCCCGTCCATGCCGACCAGATATCTCAACCTAATCTAGTCCCATCTGCCAGAACCTGGCCCATGTCCCTCCAAACCCTTCCTATTCATATACCCATCCAAATGTCTTTTAAATGTTGCAATTGTACCAGCCTCCACCACTTCCTCTGGTAGCTCATTCCATACACTTAACACCCTCGGAATGAAAAAGTTGCCCCTTAGGTCTCTTTTATATCTTTCCCCTCTCACCCTAAACCTATGCCATGTTCTGGACCTATGTTCTGGACTCCCCACCCCAGGGAAAAGACTTTGTCTATTTATCCTATCCATACCCCTTATAATTTTGTCAACCTCCATAAGGTCACCCCTCAGCCTCTGACACTCCTGGGAAAACAGTCCCAGCCTGTTCAGCCTCTTCCTATAGCTCAAATCCTCCAAACCTGGCAACATCCTTGTAAATCTTTTCTGAACCCTTTCAAGTTTCACAACATCTTTCCGATAGGAAGGAGACCAGAATTGCACGCAATATTCCAACAGTGGCCTAACCAATGTCCTGTACAGCCGCAACATGACCTCCCAACTCCTGTACTCAATACTCTGGCCAATAAAAGAAAGCATACCAAACATCATCTTCACTATCCTACCTAACTGCGACTCCACTTTCAAGGAGCTATGAACCTGTACTCCAAGGTCTCTTTGTTCAACAACACTCTTTAGGACCTTACCATTAAGTGTATGCTGCTTTGTGTAGGTATATTGTAATTTTAGGATCCATTGTAGTCTTGTTGTATTTGTATTATTGCAACTTATTTGATGGCATATTGCAAGAGATCAAAAATTACAAGTGGATAGAAATCTCCTGGATTTGCCAATGGTGTGAAGCTTAGTTGCTCCGTCTTAAAATCAGAAATCTTTGCTCTTCAGTCACTTCCAGTTGAGTGCTTTTATGTCTCTTCTGTTAATATAATTGTACTTTCAAAAGAACTGATGAAGGGCCATCAACCTAAAATGTTAACTTTATTTCTTTCCACAGATCCTGCCTGACCTACTGACTATTTTCAGTATTTTGTCTTTTTACCTTTGACTGCATTTGCAATACATTGCTTTTTACATGAGCATATGGGACTTAACCTGAGTCAGGATACAAGTAGGGAAGCTTTGGATGAGCTCAAGACTGCAGGAGGAAGACTTGTTCTTGTCTCTTGGGCTGAGATTTTTCACAGCGCTATTCTCATTCCTCCACAGCAACTTTGATATAAACAATGGGGAGCCTTTATTTCTTCATGTAGCTTCGATTTATTCTGTTATATCTGTGAAAGTGTGGTGACTCAGCAACAAGAACTCCCCAGAGGACAAGTATTGGCATCCATCATGATTTAACTCGGGGATGTTCGTGGAGCCTCTTCCTCCTGTTCTTTACCAGATCATCCATCATCATGAATTGGACAACCACCTGATGAAGGAGCAGCGCTCCAAAAGCTAGTGATTCCATTCAAACCTAAGGACTATAACCTGGTGTTGTGTGATTTTGAACTTTATCCGTCATCATTGCAACCTTAGTAGGACAACAAGGCTTTCCTCTGATCCAATGGTTCTGGGTCTGTTTGACTGTTTTTTTCTCTTCACTGTTTTTGTGGTTCTGCATGTCCATAAGTCTAGGCTGCACTGGGGGATATGCCATTTTGCAAAGAGAATAGAGACTACATTGGAGTTACAGGGAGTTGCATTGACTGTAATACAGTTATTTTTGATGAAGTTTGCTTTACTGAAATGACCTGGAATTGAGCTACTTGTGATGGAGTTAGTGAAATGCTACCGCCTGAATGAGTTACCTGTTATGAGGCGAAGATTAATTCGTTATAATGGTATTAACTACAACAGTTAACTGTTGCCTCCAGTAATTTTTTACAAATAAATCTTTATTTATAAATAAATCTTTTGAATTCAAAAGGATTCATTGAAAGGATAATCTGAAGAGATTATTTCCAACCCAAATGTTGGAAGCACCTATTGAAACAATGTCTGAAAGATAAAATACAAGGTGATGTATTGCATGAATCAGAGCGAATAAAAAGAGGGATCCAACCATTGTTGATGGACGTCTGTGCAATCCCAGCATTTGACATCAGATCCTCCTATCTGTTACAGGCCAGAACTGCTCTGGGGAGAAACAGCAGAAACCATTAAGAATTCACAATCCCGATGCAATGTGGTCTCAATAAAATTCAGCATTGCTTAGTCTGGTTCCAGGCCTACAGTTCTATTGCTGCAAGAACTGGAAAGCTTTTGTGAAACAACTTCAATGTGTTTTAGTGTTTTTAATCTATTTCCTAAAGTTCACATATCTTTCACTTGACACATGAGGTCGGCTCTTAACCCACCTTGCACCACATCAGATCCCTTCTTCTCTTGCTTACATGGAATTAATAGCACAGAAATCAGCTATTTGGACCAATGAGTCTACATTAGTATTTATGTTCTTCCTAACTATTTCGTTTCACGCTACTGATTTGAGTCTTTGGAACCATAGGTCACAAGTTACTCTTTTTCCAAACTAAGACAGTGAAAATATATGAATCACACCCTGCCCTTTTTCCACTTTCAGCAAAGATTGCACCTATTAGAAATGGGGGCACACTTCTCATAGATCTGGTAAAGACAGATGCAAAGTTTCATTTAATATCTCAGCCATACCCCTGACTCATGTAGTCCTTAATTGGTCCCACTCTTCTTTTTACCACTCTTGCACTAGCTATATATCTATACAAGAGTTTGGGATGTTCCTTTATGTTGTCTGCAGTCCTTTTCTCATAACTAGTACTAAGGAAACCAAACACCCTGCTCCAAACGGGCTTGTGTAAAATAGGGTTATTGTGAAACTTAGGTAAAAACAATGACTGCAGATGCTGAAAACCAAATACAGGATTAGTGGTGCTGGAAGAGCACAGCAGTTCAGGCAGCATCCAACGAGCAGCGAAATCGACGGTTCAGGCAAAAGCCCTTCATCAGGAATAAAGACAGTGAGCCTGAAGCATGGAGAGATAAGCTAGAGGAGGGTGGGGGTGGGGAGAGAGTAGCATAGAGTACAATGGGTGAGTGGGGGAGGAGATGAAGGTGATAGGTCAAGGAGGAGAGGGTGGAGTGGATAGGTGGAAAAGAAGATAGGCAGGTCGGACAAGTCAAGGAGACAGTAACTGAGCTGGAAGTTTGAAACTAGGATGAGGTGGGGGAAGGGGAAATGAGGAAGCTGTTGAAGTCCACATTGATGCCCTGGGGTTGAAGTGTTCCGTAATTACACTGGCACCACTCCCCACCTCTTCCTCCGCTACATTGATGACTGCATTGGCGCCACCTCGTGCTCCCGCGAGGAGGTTGAGCAATTCATCAACTTCACCAACACATTCAACCCTGACCTTAAATTTACCTGGACTATCTCTGACACCTCGCTCCCCTTCCTGGACCTCTCTATCTCCATTAGTGACGACCGACTTGACACTGACATTTTTTACAAACCCACTGACTCCCACAGCTACCTGGATTACACCTCTTCCCACCCTATCTCTTGCAAAAATGCCATCCCGTATTCCCAATTTCTCCGCCTCCGCCGTATCTGCTCCCAGGAGGACCAGTTCCACCATAGGACACACCAGATGGCCTCCTTCTTTAGAGACCGCAATTTCCCTTCCCACGTGGTTAAAGATGCCCTCCAACGCATCTCGTCCACATCCCGCACCTCCGCCCTCAGACCCCACCCCTCCAACCATAACAAGGACAGAACGCCCCTGGTGCTCACCTTCCACCCTACAAACCTTCGCATCAACCAAATCATCCACCGACATTTCCGCCACCTCCAAAAAGACCCCACCACCAGGGATATATTTCCCTCCCCCCCCCCTTTCCGCCTTCCGCAAAGACCGTTCCCTCCGTGACTACCTGGTCAGGTCCACACCCCTCTACGACCCACCCTCCCATTCTGGCACTTTCCCCTGCCACCGCAGGAACTGTAAAACCTGTGCCCACACCTCCTCCCTCACCTCTATCCAAGGCCCTAAAGGAGCCTTCCACATCCATCAAAGTTTTATTTGCACATCCACTAATATCATTTATTGTATCCGTTGCTCCCGATGTGGTCTCCTCTACATTGGGGAGATTAGGCGCCTCCTAGCGGAGCGCTTTAGGGAACATCTCCGAGACACCCGCACCAATCAACCAAACCGCCCCGTGGCCCAACATTTCAACTCCCCCTCCCACTCTGCCGAGGACATGGAGGTCCTGGGCCTCCTTCACCGCCGCTCCCTCACCACCAGACACCTGGAGGAAGAATGCCTCATCTTCCGCCTCGGAACACTTCAACCTCAGGGCATCAATGTGGACTTCAATAGCTTCCTCATTTCCCTTTCCCCCACCTCATCCTAGTTTCAAACTTCCAGCTCAGTTACTGCCTCCTTGACTAGTCCGACCTGCCTATCTTCTTTTCCACCTATCCACTCCACCCTCTCCTCCTTGACCTATCACCTTCATCCCCTCCCCCACTCACCCATTGTACTCTATGCTACTTTCTCCCCACCCCCACCCTCCTCTAGCTTATCTCTCCATGCTTCAGGCTCACTGCCTTTATTCCTGATGAAGGGCTTTTGCCCGAAACGTCGATTTCGCTGCTCGTTGGATGCTGCCTGAACTGCTGTGCTCTTCCAGCACCACTAATCCAGTTATTGTGAAACTTATTAAGTATCTGATATAAATATTTTATTATGGTTAAAGTATCATAGAAATAATGCATTTGAAAGGAAATGAAGATGTCTCAACCATTTTAAATCTTTACGGGGAAGTGTGATGGAAGGTATTGGAAGGTATTGAAATTTATAAACATAAATATAATTTTGGGAATGTGGATAGCACAATAGATGCAGGTGGATGTTGGTTATGACAAAATTAGGTCAACGCATCCTTCGGGAACTGTGTTTTAAATCCTGCACTTTGTCAGAGAACATATGAGTGCAAAGCCCTGTTGGGTTAATGGAAAAACATTTGCACAGTTGGGATTATGGTATAAAGTGTAAATATGTAAGGCAATTAGTTTTGGTTCCATTCAGAAGAATCTAGGTTGAGCACGTTATTTAAATTCAGTTCAGAAGTCACCATTGTTGAGTTTTGAAGGCAGTTTAGTTTTTCTCCTGGATGTTGTTCAGGACAGTTCAGGGATCAATTACCTGAGCAGCACAGATTGGCTGTTACAAGGTTGTTGATAAGAGTGGAGGAAGAAGAGGACTTGGAATGTTGGAAATTCTGAGCATCAAATCTTTGCGTTTCTGGCTCAATCCAATACCAGTCCTACTTCTTAACTCCAACATCCGCCCCACTCAACCCACTCAACTCTTCCAAGTCCTCCGCTGCTTGTCTGGCATCCACAAAGTTAATGGCACAAATGAGGGTTTCAACAGCAAATGAACTGATGCAAGGAAGGGACTGTGACGTTTTAGATTAGATTAGATTAGATTACTTACAGTGTGGAAACAGGCCCTTCGGCCCAACAAGTCCACCCCGCCTCGCCGAAGCGTAACCCACCCATACCCCTACATCTACATCTACATCTACCTCTTACCTAACACTACGGGCAATTTAGCATGGCCAATTCACCTGGCCTGCACATCTTTGGACTGTGGGAGGAAACCGGAGCACCCGGAGGAAACCCACGCAGACACGGGGAGAACGTGCAAACTCCACACAGTTAGTCGCCTGAGGCGGGAATTGAACCCGGGTCTCAGGCGCTGTGAGGCAGCAGTGCTAACCACTGTGCCACCGTGCCACCCATATTGGATGTTATTGGGATGTAAGTGATTTTGGTAATGGAGTGGATCTGGGGTTAATAGGGCAACTCAAGGTTAGATAGGGCATGTTTGGTTTAGGCTCAGACATTGGACCGGGAGAGGGATGGAGTTGGAGTCAGGATCTCGGGAATGAAGCTCTGCCAACCATCCAACCCAAACTTTGGGTCCACTACGTGGATGACACCTTTGTCATCACTAATCGAAACAAATTAGAGGAAATTTCAAGACCATCAATAATAGCCTTACTGGCATAAAATTCACTAAAGAGGAGGAAAACAACAACAAACTGCCATTCCTAGATGTTCACAGTAGAGCGAACAGCCAATGGGGAACTTCAAATCAGCGTCTACAGAAAAACAACACATACGGACCAAATATTGAACAACAGAAGCAATCACCCCAACATCCACAAACGAAGCTGCATTAGGACATTATTTCAACAAGTCAACACACACTGCAGCACAGAGGAAAATCACCTATACCATGTATTCAGAAGAATGGGTACCCAATGAACACAGTCCACCGATTTCTCAGCAACAACCCCAAACAAGCAGACAAAACATGTCCAGAAACCCTAGCCACTCTCCCCTATATCAAAGACATCTTGGAAATGACTGCCAGATTACTCAGACCCCTTGGCATCATGGTAGCTGACTAACCCACCAACACACTAAAACAGCAGCTAATTAACTTGAAAGACCCTCTACAGACAACAAGCAAAACTAATGTCATTTACAAAATACTGTGCAAGGACTGTAACAAACACTACATCGGACAAACAGGCAGAAAACTAGTCACCAGGATACATGAACACCAACTAGCCACAAAAAGACATGACCCTCTCTCACTAGTAGCCTCACATACGGATGAGGAAGGACACCACTTCAATTGGGACAACACATCCATCCTAGGACAAGCCAAACAAAGACACGAGAATTCCTAGAAGCATGACATTCCAACCAGAACACTATCAACAAACACATAGAGTTAGATCACCCTGAGAAAAGGAACAGGAAGTGACTTCACCACAGGAAATAACATCACCAGAGGAAATGACATCACCAACCCAAAGAAACCCAAACATATAAATAGAAAGCAGGAATTTTCAGTAGTGCTTTGCCTGAGGTCCACTGAAGATGTTACCTAGTAGGGTCACAAAATATCTGGAAATGAACCTTCAAGCTCAGCTAGCAAAACTACATCCAAAATCTCAACCTGAGCTACAAATCTTCTCAAAACTCGCTATAAAAACAAAATTCTATTTTTCAAATTGGCAAACACTGTTCACCTATCACTTCTCCACTCACTAATCTAAACCAGCTAATTGATTACTGACACTTTAATTTTTAAATTCCCATCCTTGTTTTTAAATTTTTCCATGACCTTGCCCCATCCCTCTGACATCTGCCAGCCTGCTCAGATACTTGCACTCCTCCAGTTCTGACTTGTAGCACATTCTCAATTTTCTTCAAATACCATCATATGTGCTCACCATCATAGGATCAAAGCTCCAAGATCCTGCCTGAAATATTTCCTTTCTCTGCCCCTCTTTCCTTCTTTTAAGTTGCTCCTTAAAATCAACCTCTTCGTCCAAGCTTTTGAAATTCTGTAAAAACACAATGAGATAAACATTGACATTGCAACAAACTGGCTTTTGTGTAAGATGGGACATTAGTAGAACTCTTGATTCTAAGTCAGAAGCTTCAAATCTCAGTATAGTGATTGAAACACAAAATCCAGCTGACACTTCTTGTGGAGAACTGAGGGATGCTGCATGTTTGGAGGTTTTGATGAAATATTAAATCAAGGCACTGTTTCTCTATTCATGTTAAAGCTCCTGTGGAATGTTTGGAAGAATACATGACCACCAGGCGGATTGGGATGTTTTGAAAGACACTGCATAAATGTAAGTTCTTTATTGTCCTGAATGTTAACTGACTTGCAGAATATATTCTTCATTGCAAAAGTGTGGCTGGTGGAATTTCAAGACAATTCTATTTGATTAATAGTCACTAATCGGCCGATCTTTGATAACACCTCCAGAGTAGCTAGTATTCAGAGTTTGTGGTAGTACTACTTTATTTAGCTTACACTTAAGAGAATATTTTAACTATTTATTAAACTATTTGTCCAGCTGGTGCTCAAAACCCTTAAACTAGGGCCATCCCCATGTAAACTGGTAACATTGGACTTCCAAGGAGTATGAAAGACTTGAGGAAGTTAAGAGTAATCATCCCATAGGGTCTTCGTCACAGTTGCAGACAATCCAACTTTTCAAGAATTTCTGCACAGCTCTAGAGGATTACAGGCATTGAGGAAGGAGCTCAAAAATTGTCTGAGAAGAGCCAGGAGGGGGCACGAGAAAGGCTTGGCAGAACGGATTAGGGAGAACACAAAAACATCTTACACTTATATGAGGAATAAGAGAATGGTCAAAGAACGAGTAGGTCCGATCAGGGATAGCATAGGGAACTTGTGTGTGGAGTCTGAGAAGGTAGGGGAAGCCCTAACTGAGCTTTTTGCTTCTGTCTTTATGAAAGAAATGAACTTTGTAGTGAATGAAACCTTTGAAGAGCAGGTGTGCATGCTGGAATGGATAGAGAAAGAGGAAGCTGATGTGCTGAAAATTTTGTCAAACATTAAGATTGACAAGTCGCCTGGCCCAGACCAGATTTGTCCTCGGCTGCTTTGGGAAACAAGAAATGCAATTGCTTCGCCACTTGAGAAGATCTTTGCATCCTCTCTCTCCACTGGAGTCATACCTGAGGACTGGAGAGAGGCAAATTACAGACCAGTAAGTCTCACGTCTGTAGTCTACAAGGTATTAGAAAGGATTCTGAGGGATAGGATTTATGACCATCTGGAAGAGCATGGCTTGACTAAATACAGTCAACACGGCTTTGTGAGGGGCAGGTCGTGATGCATTTTGGAAGGTCAAATTTGAAAGCTGAGTACAGGATTAAGGATAGGATTCTTGGCAGTGTAGAGGAACAGAGGGATCTTGGTGTGCAGGTACATAAATCCCTTAAAATGGCCACCCAAGTGGACAGGGTTGTTAAGAAAGCATATGGTGTTTTGGCTTTCATTAACAGGAGGATTGAGTTTAAGAGTCATGAGATCTTGTTGCAGCTCTATAGAACTTTGGTTAGACAGGACTTGGAATACTGCGTCCAGTTCTGGTCACCCTATTATGGGAAAAATGTGGATGCTTTGGAGAGGGTTCAGAGGAGGTTTACCAGGATGCTGCCTGGACTGGAGGGCTTATCTTATGAAGAGAGGTTGACTGAGCTCGGACTTTTTTCATTTGAGAAAAGGAGGAGGAGAGGGGACCTAATTGAGGTGTACAAGATAATGAGAGGCATAGATAGAGTCAATAGCCAGAGACTATTTCCCAGGGCAGAAATGGCTAACATGAGGGGTCATAGCTTTAGGCTGGTTGGAGGAAAGTATAGAGGGGATGTCAGAGGTGGGCTCTTTACACAGAGAGTTGAGAGAGCATGGAATGCATTGCCAGCAGCAGTTGTGGAAGCGAGGTCACTGGGGATATTTAAGAGACTGCTGGACATGCATATGGTCACAGAAATTTGAGGGTGCATACATGAGGTTCAATGGTCGGCACAACATCGTGGGCTGAAGGGCCTGTTCTGTGCTGTATTGTTCTATGTTCTATATTCTATGTTTGGGAATTTCTGCATGACAAGCAAAAATGGAAGCAACAATCATATCTTTTATTAATATCATTATGGCTCCATACTACAACTTCTTCCTTTTGAATTTACTCACAGAAAGTCCAATTAGTGGGGTTGCCCATGGATATAGTCTCAAGTGCAATTTGAGATAAGTAAAAATGCTAACCTTGCCAGCAATTCTCATATCCACGGAAGAATTTTAAAAAGTCAATTCTTTCTTCAGTCACCTGGTATTTACAAGATATTAACCACTGGGTTTGTCATTTTGTTCCTCCCCAACTTTGATTTTCCTGATTTAAAACCAGTGTTGCTGCCATTTTGATCTAATAACAAAGGGGTCAATGTTCTTCTTTGGGATTAATCAGAGAATTGCACCCAATCAATACATTCTTTTAAATTGTGTTTTTGGTCAATCTCATTTGGACATTATGAATTCAACATTTTCTATGAAAGCAGGCAGCATTTCAATATGCAATGTTTTCAGAATTTGCTTTGCTAAGTATTCCTTTACATAATGAAGAGAGGTGCCATTTGATTAAGGTGGCCAAAGATATTTCAATCACAATTAATAAATATGTTTAATCACAGCATCATTCCTGTTTACATCACATTATAATCTTTAGCAAGAAATTACTTTCAGAAAATATACACAAGCATTTGTTAGTTATATAAAGGCAAAATGCTACTAAAAATCTGAAACAAACACAGAGAATGCATCTCTGGAGAAAGTTAAATATCACCCAACACCTGGTTATAGTCCAACAGGTTTATTTGGAAGCACTAGCTTTCGGAGCGCTGCTCCACAACCACTTGGTGAGGGAGCAGCGCTTCAAAACTTAGTGCAGCCAAATAAATCTGTTGAACTATAACCTGGTGTTGTGTGATTTTTAACTTTGCACACCCCGGTCCAACACTGGCACCTCCAAATCTTCTCTGGAGAAAGAGTGAGAGTCAACATTTTGAATTTGCTATGACACTTTGAAAAGATTTGCTAGTTATACTTTATTAGGGGCTTTCTTCAAACACAGAAAAATAAGTGCAAAAGCTTTTAAAAAAATTCACTTTGCTTTTTTGCAGCCAAAGAGCCAACTTTATTTTAGAGGTGTCTTTAATCCCTGCAGTCAAGCAAAAATTATGACATCTCACTGTGGTGATTGGTTCACTTTGGGGAAGTGGCCAGTATTATGGATGGGCCCATATTCTACAGCAATTCTTTTTATTTATGGAAAAGAAGATCATCGGCATTTAATTTTGTACTAACTTGAATTTGCATGTATAGTTCTATGAATGTTTGTGTAGGTTACAGTGATTTTCAGTGAATTGCTTACTATTAATTATAGCATTTCTGTGGCACTGAATATGCAGAGATTACACAAACCAATCTGACTACCCACAGGTTGACATAAGACCATTAAGGTCATGAGACATAGGAGCAGCAGAAGGCCATTTGGGCCTTCGAGTTGCTTTGTTATTTAATGAGATCATGGCTGATCTGATATCCTCAAATTCACTTTCTTGACTTTTCCACGTAATCCTTGATGCTCTTACTGATTAAGAATATGTGTATCCAAGCCATGAATATACTTAATGGCCCAGTCTGAACAGCTCTTTGTGATAAAGAACTCCACAAATTCACTCCCCTCTGAAAGAAGAAATTCTTCCTCATGTCTGTCTTAAATGGGTAACCGCTTATTCTTAGATTATGCCCTTTGGTTCAGATTCTGCTGCAAGGGGAAACAACATCTCTCCTATCAAGCTGCCAAAGAATCAATTATGATTCAATAAGGTTGCCTCTCATTCCTATAAACTCCAAAGAGTTTAGGCCCATACTACTCAACCTCTCCTCATAAAATAAATCTCTCCAAAGCCAGGATCAACCTATTGAAATGTCTCTGGACGGCCCACCAATACCAGACCATCTTTCCTTTGATAAAGGGACCATAGAGTTATAGAGCCATGGAGCCATACAGCATGGAAACAGACACTTTGGTCAAGCTAGGCCATGCCAACAAGTTTCCCAAATTAAACTAGTCCCACTTGTCTAAATTTGGCCCATATCCCTCTGTACCTTCCCTATTCATGTACTTATCCAAATGTCTTTTCAATGTTGCAACTGTACTTACATCTTCCATTTCTTTTGGAAGTTCATTCCATTCATGAACTATCCTTTGTATGAAAAAGTTGCCCCTCAGGTCCCTTTTAAAACTTTCTCCTCTCACCTTAAAAATATGCACCCTAGTTTTGAACTCCCAAACACTTGGAAAAAGACCTTTGCTGTTTACTTTATCTATATACTTTCATGATTTTATAAATCTCTATAAGGTCACCCTTCAACCTCCTACACACTAGTGAAAAAAACCCAGCCTATCCTGTCTATCCTTATAACCAAAACCCTCCAGTCCCAGCAACATCCTGATATATCTTTACAGAACCTTCTCCAATTTCATAATATCCTTCCTATAGCAGGAGAACCAGAACTGTACATAGTACTCCAAAAATGACTCAACTGTTTAGTTTTCTATGTGTGATCTAACTAGTCCCTTCCATAGGAGAAAGTGAGGAGTACAGATGCTGGAGATCAGAGTCGAGAGTGTGGTGCTGGAAAAGCACAGCCAGTCAGGCTGCATCCAAGGAGCAGGAGAATCAATGTTTCGGCCATAAGCCCTTCATCAGAACATAGTATATTGCAAGACTTACCTATTTTTATGCTCCATTCCTTTTGAACTAAAGGCCCTCTCTCTCTCCTGCCTTGTTTGTGTGCTGCATAGAGCCATTTGCTGAGGCCATCAGGAAGGATGTGAGCCTGCGAGGGGTGACTATTCCTGGCAGCGGGGGCCTACGGTTAAGGCTCCCCTGTACATGGATGATGTCGCCAATTTCTGCTCAGATCCGCTGTCAGCGCGCAGACTCATGTGCATCTGGGCCTCAGGGGCCAAGGTAAATCGAAGCAAGAATGAGGCCATGCTCTTCAGGAACTGGGCTGACCAATCCTCTATCCTTTTCACCGTCAGGACAGACCACCTGAAGTTGCTGGGTATTTCATTCGTGGGGTGGGAGGAATAGGTTACCAAAGCGAGGCAGAAACTGGGCAGATTGGAGCACTGGTCACTCTCCATCATGGGTAAAACCCTGGTCATCAGGTGTGAGGTACTCTCAGTGTTGTTGTACGTGGCACAGGCCTGGCCTATTCCCTGAACCTGAGCCATCGCAGTCACCCGGGCCATCTTCCACTTCATGTGGAGATCAAAGATGGATTGTTATGGGAGAGACATCATGCATAAAGATCTGGACAAAAGGGGAGAAAAACACACCCAACATTACCCTCACCTTGATGGCCACCTTTGTGTGTGGCTGCATCAAGCTCTGCGTGGAACCCCGGTACGCAAACACCAAATGTCACTATGTACTGAGGTTCTACCTGTCCCCGGTGTTGCAAAGGATGGGCCTGGCCTCACTGCTGCAGAACATTCTAAGTAGTTGGACTGTTCCATATCACCTGTCCCTTATGGAGAAATTTGTGAAGGAAAAGATCTTTTCTCACAAGTCCATCGGAAGTGAGACCCTTCAGAAAAAGGAGAGGGTGGATTCTTTTCGTGGGTTCCCTGGGCAGACTGTCAAAGCCATTTGGCAGAACGCCTCATCACCAGAACTTTCAATCAAGCACCAGGACATCGCTTGGCTAGTGGTGAGAAGATCTCTGCCTGTGAGATCCTTTATGCATGCCCGGACTCTCTGCACCATCGCACATTGCCCTTGAAGCAGCTGTGTGGGGAAAAGACTGTCACATACCTCCGTCTGGAATGTGCCTGTGTAGAGGAAATCTGGAGAGGAATGCAGTGGGGTTTGTCAAGGTTTGTCCAGAGAAGCTCAGTGACGCGGACGCTGTGCTCTAATGTCTGTTCCCAAGACACACACTGAGACCAACATCAACTGTGCCTGGAGGACCATCAATGCAGTGAAAGATGCTATTTGGTCTGCCTGAAACTTGCTGGTCTTCCAGTTGAAGGAGTTAAACCAGACTGAGTGTTGCAGACTGGCACATTCCAAGGTCCAGGACTACGTGCTAAGAGACGCACTGAAGCTTTGGGCAGCTGTCCCCAAGGCGCAGTGGGGAAAGACCACTGTGTAAGGTCTCTCTGCCGAAGAATAACAAGGATGTATTCAGTAATTGGGCCCCGCTGTTACCTCAGCTAAATGCCAAGAGATTGATGGTAAACATAGAGAATTGTGAACATCAATGACTCAATTTGTTCTTGAAAGTAAAGACAGTATACATCTGAATGGCATCATCAACTGTAAATGTACCAAAGATTTATATGAATAAAGTATATTTTTGAAACTAAAGAAAATACTTTCTTGGCTGTCCGGATGCCCTGAAGTTAATGAAGATGTGATATAAATGCCAGTTTGTTATCTTTCACACTGATGTTTTCTTACAAAGATTTAGGAAATATGTATAATGTGGCATTTTTGAAATTTAATATGCTTGTTAATTGACCCTATTCCATGTTAAACAACAATCCACATTGTCCCAAGTGTCCTATTGTGTTTTCAATGCAGTTCCACATTACCATCCAGCACTCTAACAGTTAACCAGTTTTTAGCCTGTAAGCAATTAGTGGCATCTTCAAGTATAAATATGGGTCCTCAGACAGCTCAGATCAACCAAGCACGACTAAGTAAATTACAGGAGCTAACTCCTGTGTATTCCCCTTCCAATCGAGTCACTGATTTCTGATTCATGTCATCTGGCCTTCATTCACCAATAATCTGGCCTTGAGGAAGAAGGAGTGGAGTCTAAACTGTTAGCAGATTTCCTAGTGTCCTCAAGTCAGAGTTAGTTATTAAGTGCAGGAGGTAACACAACCCGAGAGTGTAGATCCCAGCTGTTGAGAACATGTACAAGTATCTCAGAAACACAATCCAGATACCTGAACAGTTATCTCACCAATAAAGACATAATTCTCATTTTAAAGAGAAGCATATGTTGTAAATTTTCCACTTGTGCTATATTCTGTTCACTTATAATGTGGAACTTGGACAAACGTGTGTCGATGAAATCATTTACCAGTGTCCTAAGGTATAGACTATATAATTGAACTTCAGCATGTTTCATTATGAACCTTGCATAATTCAGAAATTGCAGTAAGCTTTAGACTGTCTGAACATAGAATTTTCCTATGGTCACTCCCTGGGTGGCACCATTTTTAGCATTGAAGCTCGGCCAATCTCTAGCCTTTCTTGTATGAGATTCCAGCTTTAACTCTAGTTCATTATCCGGTGTCTGTCTCTCCATGATTCAACGATAATCATCAAAAGGGAATCGAACAAATATTTGAAAATGAAAAGTTTGCAGGGAAAAGAGAAAAGGGGAAGAAGGAATGAATAGAAAGTTCTGTCAAACAGCCAGAACAGGTACAATGGGCCAAGTGGCTTCCTTCTGTGCTGCTCCCATAATCCAAAGATGTGCATGTTAGGGTGAATTGGCCATGCTAAATTGCCCATCGTGTTCAGGGTCGTGTAGATTAGGTGGGTTAGTCAGGGATAAATATAGGATAATAGGGTAGGGGAATAGGTCTGGATGGGTTAGTCTTCGGAGGGTCAGTGTGGACTTGTTGGGCCGAAAGGCCTGTTTCCACACTATAGGGATTCTATGATTCTATTTTATTATCCTATAGGAACATAGGTACAGGAACAAGCCAATCAGCCCTTTGAACCTGTTCCACCATTCAATACGATCATGGCTGATCTGTGGCCTAACTCCACGTTCTATGATTATTCCAGCTCTCTTAGTAGAGGGTCACCATCATGGGCCATAAAATGAGGAACATTCTTATCTCAAAGAAATTCAGTGGAAGTTTTCAAACTCAAGAGGGGACTGGATGTATTTTCTTATTCATGGGAGATGGGTGTCACAGGCTGGCCCAGCATTTGTTGTCCATCCCTAATTATCATGAGGCCAATTAAGAATCAACTACATTGACATCATATGTCAGCTAACCATGTAAGGATGGCAGCTTTCTTCTCCACAGGGCATCAGTGAACTAGATGAGTTTTTACAACAAATGACAATTTTCCAACAATTTTCCAACAATTTCATGGTCATCACTAACTTGTAAATTCCAAATTTTTATTGAATGCAACTTGGACAAACCCAGGGACCCCAAAACATTAACTGGCTCTCCAGACAAACCCAAGATGCCCAGGTTACAAACCCAGGGTGCGCAGGACATTACCTGGCTCTCTAGACAAACCCGGGGTGCCCAGGTTACAAACCCAGGGTCCCCAGAACATTACCTGGCTCTCCAGACAAACCCAGGGTGCCCAGGACATTACCTGGCTCTCCAGACAAACCCGGGGTGCCCAGAACATTACCTGGCTCTCCAGACAAACCCAGGGTGCCCAGGACATTACCTGGCTCTCCAGACAAACCCGGGGTGCCAAGAACATTACCTGGCTCTCCGGACAAACCTGGGGTCCCCAGAACATTACCTGGCTCTCTGATCAAACCCAGGGTCTCCAGAACATTACCTGGCTCTCTGGACAAACCCGGGGTGCCCAGGACATTACCTGGCTCTCTAAATTAATAATCCAGTGATGATACCACTAGGCCATTGTCTCCCCCATTGTCTTTTACAAAAAAGTACTTTCTGGATATTCAAAACTGTTAATATGAACTGTTTCTTTTTAATGATACACAGTGATGCTGAGGAATGCCTCAGTGACCAAACATAATAGAATAATACAACACATGGCTCAGTGGTTAGCCCTGCTGCCTCATAGCGCCAGAGTGCCAGGTTCGATTCCACCCTCGGGCGACTGTGTGGAGTTTGCACATTCTCCCCGTGTCTGCGTGGGTTTCCTCCGGGTGCTCCGGTTTCCTCCCACAGTCCAAAGATGTGCAGGTCAGGTGAATTGGCCATGCTAAATTGCCTATAGTGTTAGGTGTGTTAGTCAGAGGGACATGGGTCTGGGTGGGTTACTCTTCGGAGGGTCGGTGTGGACTGGTTGGGCCGAAGGGCCTGTTTCCACACCGTAAGGAATCTAATCTAATCTGAAACAGAAAAGAAGGCCATTTGGCCCACCTTGTGCCAGCTCTTTGTTAGAGCAATCCAAATGTGTCGGTCTCTAGCTCTTTCTTCACTATCGTACAATTTTGACCCTTTGAAGTATTTATCTAATTCCTTTTTGAAAGTCGATCTTGAGTCTGCTTCCACTATGCAAGACAACACTTCCCAGAACACAACAGTCTATTGTTCAAAACAAATGTTCTGAAGCAGAGTCACAAAATATTGACTTGGTTTTACTCTCCACAGATGCTGTCAGATCAACTGAGGTTCTTCAATATTTTCTGTGTTTCAGGTTTGCAACATCCATAGCATTTTGCTTTTATGTAAAAAGGCTTCTCTGATATCTCCTCTGTTATTTTTCACCTTAACTCTGTCTTGTCTGTCTAATGATCTGCCTGCTACTGGAAGCAGCTGTTCCTTATGTACTCTTCAAACTGCTTCATGATTTTTTTAAAAATTCCACTTAACCTCTTCTGCATCTATCAGAGCAATCACAGTTTTTCAGCCTCATTGCAATACATGTACACATGAGGGACCATTCCATTCTTCTGAACCCTCTCCAAAGCTGTGACATCCTCCCTAAAGTGTGGTGCCGAGAACTTAACACAATGTTCAAGCCAGGGTCAAATCAATATTTCATACACTTAAGTCTCCTTGAATTTCCAAAAGCATGGTGGCTTGTTATGTCCAATGATTGAGCTAGTTTGAAAAAGCTAAAATAACTTTGCAGAATTGGAAATTTTGTCTGTGCTGAGAGAACCCACTATAGTCTCTTTCCGAGGTCTTTCAGACAATGTCACTTTAATCAAAGGATCTTTCTTCTGAGCTGTTTTAATTAAGCTGAAAAAGTTCACATGATAGAAGCTCTTCTGATGTCCTGGCCTGGAGACCATATGAGTGTATTTGTCTCTCTTGGTGGTTTGTTGAATCTTCAGTGTCAGCTGTAACTCTGTGAGTAGTATTTTTTTTCTTTTATTCATTCAGGGGATGTGGGCTTCGCTGGTTGGTGAAACATTAATTGCTCCTCCTTAATTGCCCTTGCAAGGGGGGCAATGAGCCATTTTGAACAGCTTCAGTCCTTGGGGTGAAGGGACACACACAGTGCTGTTAGGAACAGTATTGTAGAATTTTGACCCAGTGAGGGGAAAGGAACAGCAATATAAACAAAATACCATGGATGCCGGAAATCTGAAATAAAAACAGAAAGGATCAGGCATCATTTGTAAACAGAGAACCAGAGTTAACATGTCAGGTCCAATATAATTCTTCTTTGAAAATTCTTCTACGCAGGTGCAGCCAGACCTGCTGAGTTTCTCCCAGCGCTTTCTGTTATTAATTAGGGACAGCAATATATTTCCAAGTCAGGAAAGTGAGTTGAGTCATTAGGTTGTGGGTACAAAGTCCATTCAAATCCCAGGCTGACATTTGCACTCCAATGTCAGTGCTGAGGGAGTGCTGCACTGTTGGAGGGTGAGTGCTGAGGGAGTGTCGCACTGTCAGAGGATCATTGCTGAGGGAGCGCCACACTGTCAGAGGGTCCATACTGAGGAAGCACTGCACTATCGGAGGATCAGTGCTGAGGGACTGCCAAATTGGCAGAGGGTCAGTGCTGAGGGAGCGCCACACCATTAGAGGGTCAGTGCTGAGGAAGCGCCACACTGTCAGAGGGTCAGTGCTGAGGGAGTGCCACACTGTCAGAGGATCACTGCTGAGGGAGTGCCACACTGTCAGAGGGTCAGTGCTGAGGGCGTGCTGCACTGTCAGAGGGTCACTGCTGAGGGAGTGCCACACTGTCAGAGGGTCAGTGCTGAGGGCGTGCTGCACTGTCAGAGGGTCACTGCTGAGGGAGTGCCACACTGTCAGAGGGTCAGTGCTGAGGAAGCGCCGCACTGTCAGAGGGTCAGTGCTGAGGGAGTGTCACACAGGCAGAGGGAGCACCGCACCATCAGAGGGTCAGTGCTGAAGGAGCGCCACACTGCCGGAGGGTCAGTGCTGAGGGAGTGAGACACTGGCAGAGAGTCAGTGCTGAGGGAGTGCCACACCATCAGAGGGTCATTGCTGAGGGAGCAACACACTGTCGGAGGGTCAGTGCTGAGGGAGTGCTGCACTGTCGGAGGGTCAGTACTAAGGGAGTGCTGCACTGTCAGCTGTGCCCACTTTCAGATGAGAGGTGAAACCCATCTGTCCTTTTGGGTGACTGTAGATCCTATGGCTGTAATTTGAAAAAGAGCAGAAGAATTCTCTCAGGTTTTTCAGCCAATACTTATGCCTCAACTGACACAAATAAAAGAGCTTAACTGATCATTATCATATTGCTGGAGCTGACTGTGTGTAAATTGGCTCTTACGCTTCCTACATTACAACAGTAATGCATGTCACTGTTGTAAGATTCTTTGGGACATCCTGTTAAATTTCTTCTTTTTACGTCTCTGTTGGTGCATTGTCACAAATCTCATTATTTGGTGTAGTAGAAATTGCAAACTTGATCCAGAATGCTAATAAATCATTCATTATGGGGAGTTCTCCCACAACATATTTTTTGTCAACTTCTCAGGAACAAATCACACACTTCAGCCAGCAAACTTCAACACACATGAGGTGATATGAAATTTTTTGTCAGCACATCTTTCTCCTGAAAATGAGTATTCTTTTCTCACCTATTACTGCATTGATATCAAATTTTGTCCAAGCCATCAGGATCCTGATTCCTAGAGAGCAGGTCAACAACAGTTTGATCACAACATGGAACATACTTTCCTTTCACATTAAGTAATATAAAACATAGCAAAAAGAAGCCGGAAAAATGGATAAAACTGCTAGCAAAATTTATAGGATATTTAGGTTCATTATTAATAGAGACCACAAATTCAAGTTGTGCTAGGCCTTTGTAAAACACTGTCGAGAGTGTGGTGCTGGAAAGGCACAACAGATCAGGCAACATCCAAGGAGCAGGAGAATTGACGTTTTAGGCATAAGCCCTTCATCAGGAATGAGCCCTTCACCATTCCTGATGAAGGGCTTATGCCCGAAATATTGATTCTCCTGCTCTTCGGATGCTGCCTGACCTGCTGCGTTTTTCCAGCAACACACTCTCGACTCTGTTCTCCAGCATCTGCAGTCCTCACTTTCTCCTTCGTAAAACACGTTAAACATCAGAGCAGAGTTCTGTCTTCAATTCTGGGCTTTTGAAGAAGATGCAGTGGAGATTTACCAGAATGGTGCTGGGAATAATGAAATGCAGCTCTCTACGGTAGCTGGAGAGCTGGGATTGTTCTTACAGCATACAGATTAAGGAGCCATTTTACCAAGTTGTTCAAAATTATGGTGAGATTTGGTAGGGCAGATAGAGAGAACTCTATCTCCTGACACATCAGCCCATAACCTGGAACACGGATTTAAGATATTTAGTGGGAAATGCCCTGGGGAGGTGAGAAATTATTTGAATTTGTGAGTTGCTATAATCCAAAATGTGTTGTCTGAGAGGATAGCACACAGAAATGGATTCAAATATAACTTTCAAAAGTGTATTGTAGATATTGTTAATCAGCTGACAGGACATGTTATGGGACACATCTGGAACAGGTGGGATTTGAAATCAGGTCTTCTGGCCCGGGGTAGGAACACTATTATGGGACCACAAGAGCCCCTTAAAAAGGAGATTGTATACTTGCTGAAGATGCAAATTGCTGGGATGCAGGTAACGCATTACAGGGAGAGACTAATTGGCATCACTGAACTGAAACAGTTACAATCAATCAAATTGCCTTAGAGTCATAGAGCTGTACAACATGGAAACAGACCCTTCTGTGCAACTCATCCATGCTGACCAGATATCCTAATCTTGGCCCAACTCCATCTAAGTTCTTCCTATACATGTATGCCTTTAAATGTTGTCTTTGTACCAGCCTCCACCACTTTCTCTGGCAGTTCATTCCATACATGCATCACCCTCTGTGTGAAAAGGTTGCCCCTTAGGTCCTTTTAAAATCTTTATTCTCTCACCTTAAACCTATGCCCTCTAGTTTTAGAGTCCCATACCCTGGGAAAAAGACCTTGGCTATTCACCCTACCTATGCTCCTCATGATTTTGTAGACGCCTCTAAGGTTACCCTTCAGTCTCTGACGCTCCAGAGGAAATAGCCCCAGCCTATTCAGCCTCTCCCTATAGCTTAACCTTGCCAGTCTTGGCAATATCTTGTAATCTTTTCAGAACCCTTTTAAATTTAATAACATCGCTTGTATAGCAGGGAGACCAGAAATTGAACGCAGTATTCCATAAGTGGCCTAATCAATATCCTGTATAGCCACAATATGAACTACCAACTACTATATTAAATACACTGACCAATAAAGGAAAGCATACCAAACACCTTCTTCACTATCCTATCTATCTGCGACCCCACTTTCAAAGAACTATGAACCTGCACCCCGCGATATCTTTGTTCAGCAACACTCCCCAGGACCTGACTATTAAGTGTATAAGTCCTGCTCTGATTTGCCTTTCCAAAATGCAGCGTCTCACATTTATCTAAATTAAACTCCATCTGACACTCCTTGGCCCACTAGCCCATCTGATGAAGCTCCCGTTGTACTCTGAGGTAGCCTTCCTCACTGTCCACTACACCTCCAACTTTCGTATCATCAGCAAACCTACTAACCATTCCTCCTATTTTCACGACCAAATGATTTATGTAAATGACAAAAAGCAGTGGACCCGGTGCCAATCCTTGTGGCACTGGGCTCCAGACTGAAAAGTAACTGTCTAACATCACCCTCTGTCTCCTACCTTCGAACTAATTTTACATCCAAATGGCTAGCTCTCCCTGGATTCCATGTGATCTAACCTTACTAACCAATTTACCATGTGGAACCTTCTTGAAGATAGAAGTGGCAGGTGAAGGCAGAACAGCAGAGCTTATTGTAATTTTTTGGATTTGAGTCTCTGTGAATTGGTCTTCATAACTCTTTTCAGGTTTTGCAAAGTAGTCAGAAATGCTAATATCTGAAAACACAATCAGTATCCTACTTGTGAGTTCTGGGGTCTCTTCTTTACTGACTCCTTTGGTCTATAAAAGCAGAATTTTAAGACCAGAAAATGTTTGCTACCCTAATATCTGCACATGGTATTACTTTGACTCCAAGTGATGGATTGTGTTTAGCCATTTCTCTGGACACCACGCACAAAGGAAAAATTATTAGAACCTGTTCTTATGGCTATTAATTTGATTGGCTTTGATTTCTTATTGTCACATGTACCTAAGTACCATGAAAAGGTTTGTTTTGCGTGCAGTACAGGCAGATCATACCATATAAAGATCATCGGGTGATTGAACAGAGTGAGGAATACAAAATTACAGCTGCAAATAAGGTGCACATTATTGACTTTCGGTGGGATGTTACTCATGCCCCCTACACATTAACAGCACAGAGGTGGAATGAATGGAGAGTGTCAAGCTCCTGGGGGTGGTCATCAACAACAAGCTTTCTTGGAATCTTCATATGGATGCACTGGTTACAAAGGCCCAACAACGTCTCTTTTTCCTCAAGCAGCTGCAAAAATTTGGCATGACGGTGAACACCCTTCCCAACTTTTATAGGTGCATCATTGAGTATTTTCTGTCTGGATGTATCACTACCTGGTATGGCAACTGACCATTCAAGATTGCAGACAGTTACAGAGAGTGGTGAACTCGGCCTGGACAATCACAAAGGCCAATCTCCCATCTATAGAATCCAGCTACCAGGCCTGCTGAAAAGGAAAGGCCGCCAGCATTCTCAAAGAACCATCCCACCCTGGCAATGTTTTTCTACAACCTCTACCATCGGGGAGAAGGTACAGAAGCCTGAACACACGCATCAGCCAGTTTTTGAAACAGTTTCTACTGTTGTTAGAATACCGAATGGACTCACAAACTCCTAGCATTCACCTGTGCCTGTTTTTGTTTTTGCCGCTGTTTACCTATTATATACTTACCTATGCTACTTAACTCTGTGTTCTGCCTGTATTGGTCACAAGAGAAAGTTTTTCACTAAATTCAATTCAATACACGAAAAGCAAGATCAACATTAGATTTGAAATTTGAGAGATTCATTCAAAAGTCTAATAACAGTGGGGAAGAAGCTGCCCTTGAACCTGTTGGTACGTGTGTTGAAGCTTTTGTATCTTCTACCTGACAGAAGTGGTTGGAAGAGATCATAAATATGGTGAGAAGGGTTTTTGACGATG
This sequence comes from Chiloscyllium punctatum, assembly GCF_047496795.1. NCBI lineage: Eukaryota > Metazoa > Chordata > Chondrichthyes > Orectolobiformes > Hemiscylliidae > Chiloscyllium > Chiloscyllium punctatum. The sequence goes on from NC_092775.1 coordinate 6,687,322, forward strand.
TTGGTTGCCTTCCTGGGGCAGCGAGAAGTATAGGTGGAGCCAATGGATGGAAGGTTGGCTTGAGTGAAGGACTGGGCTATGTTCACAACTCTCTGTAGTTTCTTATGGTCCTTGGCAGAGCAGTTGCTGTACCAAGCCATGATGCATCCAGATACAATATTTTCTATGGTAGATCTATAAAGGTTGGTCGGGGTCCTTATGGGCATGCTGGATTTCCTTAGCCTCCTGAGGAAGAAGAGGCATTGCTGTACCTTCTTAGCCATCGCATAAACTATTCTTTAAGCTCACTCAGGCTGTATGTGGTTATGGGCAAAGTTACAATGTTCATTCCTACCAAATCATTACAAAGGAGTAAGTCAAGCCCTCACTATGGGTAATTTCTGAATAAACCCAATTGTTTTTGTGCCAGACAAGTCACATTCTAAGTACACTTTGTATAAAAGAAAGACATTTACTGTCCACTAATTCATTTATTAAAACTTTGCTTTTCAGTGCTGTATTAGGGTGGCACAGTGGCTCAGTGGTTACCACTGCTGCCTCATAGCGCCAGGGACCCAAGTTCGATTCTAGCCTTGGGTGACTGTCTATGTGGAGTTTGCACATTCTCTGCTTGTGTTTCCTCCCACAGTCCAAAGATGTGCAGGCCAGGTGAATTGGTCATTCTAGATTACCCATAGTGTGAGGTGCTTTAGTCAGAGTGAAATGGATCTGGGTGGGTTTCTCTTCAGAGGGTCGGTGTGGACTTGTTTAACTGAAGGGCCTGTTTCCATACTGTAGGTAATCTAATTTTGGTAAGAACAGAAGTTGGGAGTATACTTATAATTAAGAACTATGTGGAAAAATTGGAAAACAAGGAATGTTTTGGTCATTTTATGGGTTAAACAGGGTTTGATCAAAGAATAATGTCAACAGGTCAATGTGTACTGTAAGCCATTTGCTGTATATGGAAAAATAAAGTGACTTTGGAGAAAACAACTAACTAGAGCTTTCAAGAAGATAAAAGATGGGATGTCTTGTCTTAATTATTAAAACACATGGCTTTGAAAGGTCTCCGGGCTCTATGTTACTGGATTGGGGACATGACTTAGTTTCTCCTGGCAATCTGCACTGACCAAATGGATTCCTAAAACAACTATGTTCCATATTTCTGAAGAGACTTAGTTGGAAGTCCAGGTCATAAATGTCAGAAGATTTTTAAAATGTAGAGTGGCAATCATCTGAAGTGGTCGACTGTCAAACTTTGTTTTGCAATGCTTCTGTGTTTTATAATGCTCCTGTTTTATATGTCTGCCATGTGATGTTAGATTACATTAAAAGATGCTCTGTAAATATAAATTGCTGTTGTTAATTTTAGTTCCAACTCTAGCATAATGTTGAATGCCATCTCCAGGCATTCATTATCATTGGATATTATTCTCCAAATGTAAGAGACTGTCATCCATAATGACCACTGTGACTTCCGATCCTTTGGAAGGCTTAGTCATATTGCACTAAAATATTTTTGCTGATGACATAACTCCAAGTGGATTCAAGAGAACGAAAGAAAGCTTTGAGTCTCAGCGACAGCCAACCAACTATCAAAACCCACAACAAATATCCAAGTAGCAAATCCAAGTACTCCTTTTAGTTGATGGGTAATCTCATGTTGAATAGGAAGAGAGTTTTCCACTACATGCCCAGCTTTATTCAATCACTTCAAATTCAAGATGCCTCTGGATAAGTTTCACACTGTCATCTCACTTTTATGGAGTTATAGAGTTATTGCGTCTTACAGCATGGGAACAGACCCTTCAGTCCAACTCATCCACACTGACCATACATCCCAATCTGACCTAGTCTTATTTGCCAGCACTTGGCTCATATCCCTCTAAACCCTTCCTATTCATATACAATATTTAAAAGATATCTGTATGGATAATTGTATCCACCTCCAGCACTTCTTCTGGTAGCTTGTTCCATACACGGACCACTCTCTGCGTGAAAAAGCTACCCCTCGGATCCTTTTTAAGTCTCTCCCCTCTCACCTTAAACCTATGCCCTCTAGTTTTGGACTCTTCCAGTCTAGGAAAAAGACCATGGCTAGTCACCCTATCCATGCCGCTCATGATTTTATAAACCTCTATAAGGTCACCAGACAGCCTCCGACACTCCAGGGAAAAAATGCCCCAGCCTATCCAGCCTCTCCTTATTGTTCAAACACTGCAGTCCTAGCAACATCCTTGTAAATCTTTTCTGCACCCTCTCAAGTTTAACAACATCTTCAACATTAGTCTGACTTCTTATCTTCTTCACAAGAGATGTTTATCATCTTCCTCGTCTTGAGTCCTCGGGTACAATGTGGAATTGTAGGAGATGAGCGAGAGAGAGAGCTATTGGCAGCATTCACAGCCTGAGAACGTCAAGGGCACTTTACAGCCTAAAATAGGGAGTTGCATAATCATAAGTAATTTTAAAGTAATCTATTAAGTTAGTTGAGAAGCAACAAGTTAGATATAATGTATTATCTAAATAGTCAGGAAAAGTGCACAATCCCTATTTAGTCAGAGTGGTTTATTCATTCCAATGGACAAATGTAAAATTGACATAGAGTTTGTGGATTTCGATAGCTTGAGATTGCAGCATTTTGCTATGTGCCTGAGAAATCTTCCCGGAGTCTTTCCCTGTCTTCTGTAGCCCTCTTCCAACTGAAGCAAGTGGTTGCCAGATGAGGACTGCCCTAATCTCCAAACACTCATTAATAACAGCTTGTTTCTAGAGGGCTTGGAACTTACGAGATGTCAAAACTCATTTGAACATTTCTAGCTAATGATTACAGGAAAGATAACTAAGATGTCAGGATGGTCACCTTCTTAGCCCATCACTTAGCTCAAGGTCATGGTTGAGTTCACCCCATTACCAGGATGATTTGCTGTCCTTACTAGACATTGCAGGGAAGTGATTACAAGACTGTTCTCTCGATTTCTGCACGTCATCATGGAAGTTTGAATCAAGACAGTGTCACATTTCTAGGGACTATTTTATGTGTTTTTCCAGATAGAGAAAGAAAACAGTTTCATTGCTTAATGAGGTGGACTAATGTGTTACCTATCAATTCCAGAATAATTCAACATTTATACTAAAAGACTTAATTTATTAAAGGTCATGTTTCTTCTGTCTGTTCTCCTTTGGATCACACCATAAAATCTTTCATGTCTACCCTGAGAAATCAGACAGGGCCTGAGGTTAATGTATGATCCAAAGATTGGCAGCTCTGAAAAATGCAGAGATCCCTAGGTACAGCTGCTCCAACAGTACACTTCCTCAGTACTCCACTATGAGTGCCAAGCCAGATTACATGCTCATGCTTGTTTGCATGGGGCCTTGAACCCTCAAATTTCTAGACTCCAAAGGGAGATTGCTACCCATTGATGTTTCAAGGGCATTCTGATTTGCAGGCTACAGTCTTAATCCCACAAATGGAAGCATCACATCATTGGCTCCTTAGCCCACCACATCCACTAAATGTTTGAATTTGCAGTTTCTCTCATGCTGAACAGGATTACTATTGCAACAACACAATCAGTGAGCCATGGCTGAATTCCCCTGAGATAAAGGAACTAGAGAAAAGGGTGGAAGCTGTTGTGTAAAGATATTATAATCTTGGAACACCTTATGATGATCTCACAGAGCTGCTTCTCAATGGGTATAAATAAAACCATATGGTTGGAGTTAAGGGACAGAGAATAACACATGAAGAGCTAGGCAGAAGTCTGAGATTTACTCAAGTGAATGTTGACAACAAATACATAGAAACATATGGAGTAGATTGATTAGGATTAGACAGTAGAGTTCATGGAATAGTCTTTCAATAATGTGACTGTAAGATTAGAGCCCCGTATACCTCTGAATGCTGGGTATATTCATATTTATTCTTTACATGCAAGAAACAATGTTATAAAGAAACTCAAACTGAAGTCAGCTTTTGCACTTTGCCTTCTCCTCAATCTTGAATCGAAACTCGTGGACGTGAATATAAAAACCATACTAATAAAAGAACACATTGTGTCTGAGCGAGGATCCATAGGATGTTAAGGTGATAGTCTGGGTGTTGAGTGAATAACCTCCAACTGGAATTTGCAGACAATCAGAGGCACACTATCTATTGTTTTCAAATATACACAGCTTACCTGAAAGGTTAATACAGTCAAAACACATTTTGAAAATTAATCCTTCTAATAAAAAAAAACATGCTGGACTGAAAGGGCTTTTGCCCGAAACGTCGATTTCGAAGCTACTTGGATGCTGCCTGAACTGCTGTGCTCTTCCAGTACCACTAATCCAGAAAGTTGTCAAGGTCAAGTTTTGATAAGTTCTTAACAAGCTGATTTCAATCATGGTATCATGTAATGGATGCTGGAATCAGTCTCATTAGGCTAGAGTGAGGAAAGATCAGTTTAGATTAGAATCCCTACAGTATGGAAACAGGCCATTTGGCCCAACAAGTCCACACTGACCGTCTGAAAAGTAACTCACCCAGACCCATTCCCTACCCTATATTTACCCCTGACTAATGCACCTAACACTATGGGCAATTTTGCATGATCAATTCACCTGAGCTGCACATCTTTGGATAGTGGGAGGAAACTGGAACACCTGGAGGAAAAGTATGCAGACACATGGAGAATGTGCAAACCCCATACAGAGTCGCCCAAGAAGGGAATTGAACACAGGACCCTGTCGCTGTGAGGCAGTAGTGCTAACCACTGAGGCACCGTGTTTAGAGTCATAGAGATGTACAGCATGGAAACAGACCCTTCGGGCCAACCCGTCCATGCTGACCTGAGATCCCAACCCAATCTAGTCCCACCTGCCAGCACCCGGCCCATATCCCTCCAAACCCTTCCTATTCATATACCCATCCAAATGCCTCTTAAATGTTGCAATTGTACCAGTCTCCATCACATCCTCTGGCAGCTCATTCCATACACGTACCACCCTCTACGTGAAAACGTTGCCCCTTAGGTCTCTTTTATATCTTTCCCCTCTTACCCTAAACCTATGCCCTCGAGTTCTGGACTCCCCGACCCCAAGGAAAAGACTTTGTCTATTTATCCTATCTATGCCCCTCATAAGTTTATAAACCTCTACAAGGTCACCCCTCAGCCTCCGACGCTCCAGGGAAAACAGCCCCAGCCTGTTTCAGCCTCTCCCTATAGCTCAGATCCTCCAACCCTGGCAACATCCTTGTAAATCTTTTCTGAACCCTTTCAAGTTTTCCCATACGAAGGAGACCAGAATTGCATGCAATATTCCAACAGTGGCCTGACCAATGTCCTGTACAGCCGCAACATGACCTCCCAACTCCTGTACTCAATACTCTGACCAATAAAGGAACGCATACGAAATGCCTTCTTCACTATCCTATCTACCTGCGACTCCACTTTCAAGGAGCTATGAACCTGCACTCCAAGGTCTCTTTGTTAAGCAACACACCCTAGGACCTTACCATTAAGAGTATAAGTCTTGCTAAGATTTGCTTTCCCAAAATGCAGCACCTCGCATTTATCTGAATTAAACTCCATCTGCCACTCTTCAGCCCATTAGCCCATCTGGTCAAGATCCTGTTGTAATCTGAGGTAACCCTCTTCCCTGTCCACTACACCTCCAATATTGCTGTCATCTGCAAACTTACTAAATATACCTCTTATGCTCACATCCAAATCATTTATATAAATGACAAAAAGTAGTGGACCCAGCACCAATCCTTGTGGCACTCCACTGGTCACAAGCCTCCAGTCTGAAAAACAACCCTCCACCACCACCCTCTGTCTTCTACCTTTGAGCCAGTTCTGTATCCAAATGGCTAGTTCTCCCTGTATTTCATGATATCTAACCTTGCTAATCAGTCTCCCATGGGGAACCTTGTATCACATCTACTGCTCTGCCCTCATCAATCTTCATTGTTACTTCTTCAAAAAGCTCAATCAAGTTTGTGAGACATGATTTCCCACACACAAAGCCATGTTGACTATCTCTAATCAGTCCTTGCCTTTCCAAGTACATTTACATCCTGTCCCTCAGGATTCCCTCCAACAACTTGCCCACCACCGAGGTCAGGCTTACCGGTCTATAGTTTGTTTTAATTTCCATACTGTTAATCCATGTATCCGACTTGACAGCACATGTCTGCAGGCATCTGGACTACCAAATATGGTTGTGTCCCAGGGCATAACTTGCAAAAATCCCAACATAATAAGCAGCACAGTTCAAGTTGTTCTGGCATGCACATGATGTTTAGCACAACCATGTGGTTAAATTCAATGTGTCACAAGCACAAACTGGGCTGAGTTGTATTGCTGTTGATATGCTCAGTGTGTTGACACTTCAAGCTTTCTACAGATTTCCATGTGTTTGGCATTACATGACAACTGCAAAACTGTTATATATTTCAGCACCAATAATGACAAATTAGAGTTACATGTAACCTAGGCAGACACACTCCAGTGACAATACTGAGGGAGTGAAGAACTGATGGAGGAGTCTTTTTTTGGAAGACATATTAAACTGACACCCTATATGCTTTCTCATGTGGATATAAAAGATCAAGTTGATATCCCAGATAACATTTATTCCCCTAATGATGTCACCAAGAACAAATGATTTGAATAATTAGGGTGTCTTTTATTTATAAATACTTTCTAAATTCTCTCCTGAGTAGTGGAGATCACTGACAAGGCCAGCATATATTGCCCATCCCTCGTTGTCCTTTAACTAAGTTATTTCAAAGGACAGTTAAGTATCAACTACATTATCCTAGTTCCGGAGTCACACAGAAACAGAGAAATAAGGAGCAGGAGTATGCCTTTCATTCCTTTGACCCTGCTCCACCATTCAATATGATTATGGTTAATCCTTTATCTTAATGTCATATTCCTGCTTTCTCTCTGTGACGCCTTTAACATTCGATGATAAAACACAGTTTTTAACTTTTCATCATGTTACCCAAATAAGACTTGCTGGTTACAATCTTGCCTACGGGTGACAGGTCCTTGACCATGCCCAAGTTCCTTTTCTGAGATCTGATATCTCCCCAACCATGAACAGTTCAGACAGCTTCTCTGCAGTTCTTGAGTATCATCTATCATGTGATAATGAACCAGATAATCTGTTTCAGTCCCTATTTATTTAGTGAGGGAAAAATATTGGCTGAAATCAAGAGGTTAACTTTCCTGGTCTTTGAAATGGTGTTATAGAATCTTTTACACATATCCAAGACAGGACTTTGGTCTGATATCTCACTCGAAAGATTATATCTCCCTCCAAGAGTAAAGCACTCCTCCCCCATACTGAGCTGTCATGTGAACCTATATTATGTTCTGAAGTTCCTGAATTGAGGCTTGAAACCACAACCTTCTGACTCAGAGAAACAATGCATTTCTATTTAACAACTTACCATAATTTTTGAATCAAAGCATTTTGATCACTCTATTCACCTTAGATCACACATTACTCATTCTTTGTCCACAGCATGCATTGAAATAGTTTCTTTCTGATCCCTCTGGGAATCACTCTCAAGTCCCTGTAGACATTTTTGTCTTCCATTGCTCCTTCTCAGTTAATAGTCCAGGTTTCCGTCCTCAGCATTTTAGGATTTTCTTCTCTGAAGTCCGGAACTCATTAAACACAATTCTCTTTTGTCTTTTCAAGGCCCAAGTGCCAGGAAGAATGAACCACAAACATGGTTCTGCACTGTAATTATCGGAGACATATGCTGCAGATACCAAAGCATCTACTTCCCATCTGTTAGTACAGGGTAGCTTACCACATCCAACCAGCTGGTTATGAATGAGGCTCATGTCAAGATTGGGTTCCATTAGCAGCACACAGCATCTCCACGTGCATTTATATAGCACATATAAAATAGTATGAAACCTCCCTAAGTATTCCACAGGAAATTTATCAGATAAAGATCTTAAACTTGAGCCACATTAAAAGCTATCAGGACAGGTGACCAAACATTTTGTCAAAGAGTTGGGTTTTAAGAAACATCTTAGAGAAGAAGAGTGGTAGACAGTTGAGAGGTTTAGGGAGGGAATTCTTCACCTTAGAACATAGGCAGCTGAAGGTGTGGTCACCCATGTAGGGGTGAAGAAGGGTGACTCGTGATGTAATTTAGTGTCAAGGCATTAACCTGTAAATATAACCAGGTACCATAACCTGTTAACTTTCATGTCAAGTTAGGTGTGAAAAGAAGTACAAGCACAGATGCTAAAGCTACAACTGCGGACCGGTGGGGTTGACACCGACTCACCTGGGATCATCAAAGGCATTCCAATTGGAGAGCAATGGAATCTCGGGCTTTGACGTAATGTGCTGGACCTCTGTGATTGGTGGACTAAGAGAAAAATGGCTGTGATTGAGGGGAATAAGGAGTGCCCCAAGTCTTCCTTGTAAGCTCTGAAGGCACTATGATTACTTTCTTTGGACTTAACAGCCTGGATCTCTTCTGACCCACAGTCCACATTCAGGTCAATGTCTGCTCCTCCCTCTCAGAACTTCATTGGGCCGAGATCAGTTATTTAAGAAAGACACAAGACCATAAGACATAGGAGCAGAAATTAGGCCATTCAGCCCATCGGGTCTGCTCTGCCATTCAATCATGGCTGATAAGTTTCTCAACTCCATTCTCCCACTTTCTTCCTTTGATCCCCTTGGTACTCAAGAACCTATCTGTCTCAATATTAAATATAAGCAATGACCTGGCTTCCATAGCCTTCTGTGGCAATGAATTCCTTAGAAAAAGGCACACAGCCTTCCTGCAGGAGCTCAGTCTGCTACTCACTGAGACACAGGAAACGGGAGGTAACTAAGGAACTTCCTTCAATCATTTGTGCACTGAAACCTCCAAAGGCAGGAATTTTTATTGAGGGGCAGTGGATAGAGGGAGAGGCAGCACAAAGAAAAGGTCAGTTACATCATGACTTCACTTTAATTGAGAAAGTGAGCAAAAGTTCAGCAAAATGTTTGTCCTATTTGTTCATGAATTTCATGCTGCCCACAAGGCAATTCAACTCTTCTGTTAAAACCAATGTACAAAGTTACAGAATTAATGAAAACATTTTCTACTGAAGTAACCCTTACATAACAACTGATACATGGATAGTGCACATAAGTAAACTACACTGGCTAAACCACTGCTATGCAAATGTTAGAACACTATGTAACCAATTGGATAGAATGTAATGGCTGAATTACGTAAATTCTTTGAACAGATTTTGATGTACTTTTGTTTTCAGAGAGACAAGAATGAAATAAAATCAGAACTAAAGATGATTAGGCCTTGCACCAAGGATCCATCACACACTAAAAGAAACAAAAGCAATTTTCATGTCAACACAACAGGCTAGCATGGATGGCATGGGTGGCTTAGTGGTTAGCTAGGGACCTAATATCATTTCCAGCCTCAGATGACTGTCTGTGTAGAGTTTGCATGTTATCCCTGTGTCTGCATGAGTCCCCTCCGGGTGCTCCTCCCACAGTCCAAACATGTGCAAGTTAAGTGGATTGGCCATGGAAAATGCAGGGTTATAAGGCAGGGGGTGGGTTTAGATGGGATGCTGTTCAGAGGGTCGGTGTGGATTTGATGGGTTGAATGGCCTCCTTCCATGTAGTAAGGATTCTATGATCTAATAATCACTGGTGTCTGTTGGCTCCTGGTCAAGTAGTTTAACAATTTAGAAATTGCTTTCAAAACCTGTCTTGTCTTTCTGTAACCTTCTCTAAATCTACAATTCTCTCAGATACTGCCCTCCTCAGTTCTGACTATGTTAGCATCCCTGTACTTAATCACTCCTCCATAGGTGGCCATGCCTTCAGCTGCTGAGGTGTTTAGTTCTGGAGTTCCTTCCCTAACCTCTCTCTCCTTCTTTGAGATGTTCCTTACACCTATCCTTTTGGTCAAATTCTTGGACTCTTGTCTGAACATTTTGTTTGGTCTAAAATTTTGTTTTATAATTGCTGCTGTGATGCTCATGTTAAAGATACTCCATACATGTAAGTTGTTATTGTTGAAGTGCATATGTGGGGCAGGGAACAATTACAGAGCATGCATGTTCACATACTCTCACACACAGTACTCTTCAAAAGCAGTGATTAGCTGCATTTCACCCACACTCGGGATAACGTGTTATTTGTTTAAAGGCAGCACACTGGTCTGAGGCACAAACCACACAGGAAGAGCATTTCCCAGTCACCAGTCGAGTAATAGATGCCAGAGTTAGGAGCAGTGAATCAGCCCTGGGATATCACCAAAAAGCCATTAAGGTCATTACTTGTATTCAAGAAGTTAACTCTGTACCATCTGCTCAAAGGTAATTAGGGATGGGTAATAAATGCTGGCCTTGCCATTGACTTCCATAACCCATTAAGGAATAATAAAACTTGTCTGTGTATGTTTGTATGTAAGTGCGAGTCTGTAAATTTATGTTTGAAGACTCAAATGTGTCCGTGCTGGGGGAACAGAAATTTGAGAGAGCTCGTCGTTGCCCTCCTGTGGAAGAGTCTGCACCTGCAGCTTCCAGTGACACTTCATGGATTGGAGCTGAATACAAAAAGTGCAGTAAAAGTATCTAGGGAAACTCATTTAGCAAACATTTCGACTGATTTTTTTTAGCATAGTTTCCAGGGTTTGTGTGTATGAATTTGTATGTGCATACACATGCATTTGTAAAATTAGTTGTGGATATTTACAGCTTAGATTCCATTGTAACAGTGCCAATTGTTGTTACAGAGTGAGAAGTGTGACACTGCTGTTTATCCAGATGTTGGGAGCTGGGGAGAAAGGGAATTGTACTTAGAGATATAGAGCCATAGAGATGTACAGCACAGAAACAGACCCTTCGGTCCAACGTGTCCATACCGACCAGGTATCCCAACTCAATCTAGTCCCACCTGCCAGCACCTGGCCCATATCCCTCCAAACCCTTCCTATTCATATAACCATCCTACTTGTTTTGTAAAAAGGTAATTTTTGTCTGTATTTAACATGTAACACTAAATCTACAGTTTCAAGTCTGAATTTTATGGCATAGTTTCACAAAATCTCCAGTGGAAGAGCAATTGAAGTTACATAATTAAGAACAGCAGCAGAATGTTTTTTTCTCTCTATAATTGGGGTCAGCTGACTCTTTTTCTTCACATATAAAGCCAGGCATTTCAGTGCAACTTGGTCCCCAGAATGTGGCTTTGAACACAGTGCTGGGAGTTTGGTCATTAGAAGAGCGCTGGAAGAAGATGCTCGTGTTGTTTGTGTTTCTTTCTAATATTCTCACCCTCCAGCAATTTATTCTTACTCCACTACAAGGGAAGAAGCTAACTGCTTGATGTTTATCTAGTCAGTGGTTACAGTTAGCTTGATTCCTAAAAGTTTAAAATAGCATAGGATCTGGAAATGACATTAATCAGATAATTGAAAAGGAACAACAATAATTAGGTAGGTAATAAAAACAAATTAATGTTGACACACAGGTAATATATCACGACTGCATCATATGGAAGCAGAGGATGCCAGTGCAATTCAGGACAACCATGTCCATGGTAACTAATTTCAACTAGAGTCACAGAGGAGTTTTAGCTCAGAATTAGTGTATTGGAGACTAAGCTGCAGGCATGGTGACAGTTAAGGTTAAATCTAGTTACCTGGATCCTTTATATCAGGATGCAGGCATATGTCTGAATGTGGGATATTCAGGTTGGATCAGTAGTTAGACATGGGGAGTATGACTGAAGCGAGGCAGATAAAGTAATCCAGAAGGCAGGAGTACAGAAGCCTCAGCCTTTGCTATGCTCATCAGGTTTGAGCTTCTTTCATCTGGCTTTGATGAGAGACAGGCTGCAGAGGGAATGAGCTAAGTGATCATGGAACTACGGCACACAAAGCCATTCAAGTCAGGGGGAGCAAGAAGGAATCTAATGATAGTAGAAGACAGTATTGTGAAGGGGTTTGATGCTGCTCCCTGCAGCAGAGGGCAAAGCTCCAGACAGCATTGTTGCCTGGCTGGTGCAAGTATTTGCAACATCTGCTCAGGATTAGAGAGGAACTTGCAGTGAAAGGGGTTGGATTCAGTCATTGTGGCCCATATGGGTGCCAAAGGCAGACAGAACAAGGAAAGAGGTTCTACACAGTCAGCATGAGGAGATAGGCACCAAATTAAAAAGAAGAACCATGAGCAAACTGGCATAGATGAATAAAATGAGGGAAATGAATGGGGTTTAAAGATCAGTGTGGGAGAAGTGATACCAGTACTGTGACTAGACCATTGGGATGTTCTATACCTGGACCATGCTGGGGCCAGTGCTTTAGAGAGCTTCAAAACTAGGGAAGTAACAAGGGCTTTAAACTAAACACCAGGGGCAAGAAATCAAATTTGAGATGTGATAAACCAAAGAGTAAAGACAAGGCAAAAGAGAAAAGTAGTCAAGAGTGTGGTGCTGGAAAAGCACAGCAGGTCATACAGCATCCACGTAGTATGAAAATCGATGTTTTTGGCAAAAGTCCTCCATTAGGAGTGGACAGAAAGAGAAAAGTATTTGGGAAATGATAAATAGATGATGTCAGAAAAAAATTGACACTAAATACCTCAGTGTGCACAGAACTAAAGTTCCTATATGTAAATGCATGTAGCATTCAAAATAAAACAGGAACATTGACAAATAAACTAACTAAACTAAATAAGTACAAACTGAAAGAGGTGGCTACAGGGTGGCATAGACAGGGAACTGGATATTAAAGAGTATAGGAAGCCAGGGGAAGCTAGAAGGGCAGCTCTGTTAATTAATGATGGAAGAGCACAATCTAGACCCAAGTTTAGGAATTAAGTAGAAGAACTTTGGGAAGAGATAAGAAATGTTAAAGACAAGAAGTCATTTGAGGAAGTGGTAAGCAGACCTCTTAATAGTAAACACACATCGAATGATTTATTGTCACATATAATTTACAGTGAGAAAAACAATAAAATACACTGAAAAGCTTTTCCAATGTTGCCATTTTGAAGTATTTAAGAAAAAGGAAAAAAAAAGATAGAGCTGAAAGAGAAGTCCATCAATCCTGAGCCAGATCATCACCATCAACATGCCACCATCCCTCTTCTGGTTTGCCACCATCTGCACCGGACCCAAACAATGTCAAAGTTGCTGATCTCTTTCGCCAGTGGGTCGATTCTCTTCTGCCACTGCCTGTGCCAGAGCCCGACGTCAGAGTTGCATCTCTTCTTCCACCGTCAGACCCAATCAATGATGATGTTACTAATTCTCAGGTGCCATCTTCCACTGCAAGGCCTAACTCACTGACCTTGCCTCTGCCAATGCAGCAGCTGCCAATTTGATGCCAGGTTCCATGCTCACCCTGGAAAGTAAGTAAGGGCTCATTTGATGTCTACGCTGAGCTCACTCAAGGTCTGCACTGGGCCTACTCTCTTCAGTACTGGCTCACTCAAGGTCTGCACTGGCCCTAGTCTCCTCAGCACTGGGCTCACTCAAAGTCCGCAGAATCCACTGCTGATGCCATCCAAGCCCAAGAGGTAAATAAGGAAAAGATAAATTAAAAAATACTAGAAATGTGAAAGAAACAAAAAGAAAAGCAGTCAGAACAGATGAACTCCAGCTCAGGATCTCTACTCTGCCGCCATCTTGCAGGAACTTGTTTGTTACAGGGTTAGCTTAATTTAAAAAAAGGTCATCAGAATGATACACCAATAATCATGAGGGATTTTATTCTACATATAGAATGGAAAAATCAGATAGCCAAAGGTAGCATAAGTGAGGAGTTCATAGATTGGTTTTTGGGATAGTTTCTTAGAACAGCATGTTGTAGAACTGACCAGAGAGCAGGCAATACAAGACTATTTTCCCGGGAGTATCGGAGGCCAAGAGGTGACCTTACAGAGGTTTATAAAATCATGAGATGCATGGATAGGGTAAATAGACAGGGAGTTTTCCTTGGGAATCCAGACCTAGAGAACAGGTTTAAGGTGAGGTGGGAAAGAATTAAATGGGACATTTTTCATGCAATGGGTGGTACATGAATGGAATGAGCTGCCAGAGAAAGTGGTGGAGGCTGGTACAATTACGACACGTAAAAGGCATCTAGATGGGTATATGAATAGGAAGAGTTTAGAGAGATATGGGCCAAGTGCTGGCAAATGGGTCTAGATTAATTTAGGATATCTGGTCAGCATGGGCCAGTTGGACTGAAGGGTCTGTTTCCGTGCTGTACATTTCTATGACTCTATGACATCAGGTTTAAAAAGTCATGTGGTATTAAAGCAAAGGCCCTCTGGATCACAGCGATCATGCGATGATTGAATTTTACATTCACTTTAAAGGAGGGAGGAGTGGATCTAAATTAATATTTTAAACTTAAATAAGTTCAATTAAGAATAAATGAGAGCAGAGCTAGCTGAAGTGAACTGGCAAATCAGGTTAGGAAATGAGCCAACAGAGATGTAGTGGTAGACATTTTTAGCATAAATTTCAGAATACTCATTATAAGAAAGAAACATTCCCAAATGGAGGGCCCACCATCCATGATAAACTAAGAAAATTAAATAGTATCAAACTCAGAGAAAATGTATATAATTACTACAAAGATGGGTAACATGTTTTTTAAAAATCACAACAGAAGTATTAAAAAGGTAAACTTAGAATATGAGAGAAAACTGGGTAGAAATATAAAAACCAGATGCTAAAGGTCTGGATACCTAATTAAAAGGAAAAGAGTAAACAAAGTGAACATTAAAGAAGTGAATATACTGAATTAATAATGAAAAATAAAGAATTGGTACATGAATTGAACAGTATTTGGCATTGGTCTTCACTGTAGAGGATATATAATATACAATACTCTTGTGAAGCACCTTGAGACATCACATTGTATTAAAGACGCTAATTGTAAGTTATTGTTGTAGCTGGTCACAGGACCTTGCTGTGTGAAAATTGGCTGTTACATTTTCTTCATTGCAATAGTAACTACAAATTGGATACCAATATTTTGTGATGCCTGGGCATCCTCAAAGGTGTTACTTAAATCCAAGTCTTTATTTTCTATTGAATGTGTCAGGATGTAAAATGATATAAAATGAACAACTATGTCTCTCCCTTTTGTATAAATTTGCCCTGAACCCTGAACATCTTGACATGCTTCAAAAGTGTGGTATTCAGAACTGGGCTTAATCTCCAACTGAAGCATCATCCATAACTTATAAAAGTTTAGCGCAAAAAAAGAGCAAAATCTTCAGTAAGAAAGAACAAAACAATTCCCTGGTGCGATTATCTGATGTTAACTCAAAGTTGGCTGACTCCTTTAGGAAACATTGCGAAATAAATTTGACAACTAGTCCGACCCAGGTCTTCAAAAGTGCAATACCTAAGCATAGAAAGGAACAGCTTAGAACATAAAGTACCAAGATTTTAGGAAGTCTTTGTCATGAAAGTTGTGTAATATATTAGCATTTTTAGAATTTTGATCATTTTTAAAAAGCCACATGCTTGCGTGTTAGTGCTGCAAAGGCTTCTTGTAAAGGTCAGAAAGTCATTCTGGAAGAGTGGCGTAAAATGCATCAGTTCCAAGAGGATATATAACTTCACTCCAGTGTCTGGCCTCTGTAATGTTAACTGAATGAAATATTTATACTTTTGGGTTTATGGCAGACAATGGAAAAACTTTAAACCATTAATTTTGTTGTGACTTCAGAGCAAATTATTAAGGATATTATTAAGCTCGAAAGGGTTCAGAAGAGATTTACCAGAATGTTGCCGGGAATGGAGGGTTTGAGTTATAAGGAGAGGCTGGATAGGCTGGGACCTTTTTCACCAGACAGTAGGAGGTTGAGGGCTGATCTTATAGAGGTTTAAAAAATAATATCGATAAGGTGAATGGCAGGTGTCTTTTTCCTAGTGTGCAGGATTTCAAGACTAGGGGGCATACTTTTAAGGTGACAGGAGAAAAAATTTGAAAAGACTTGAGGGCAATATTTTAATACAGAGAGTGGTTCATGTGTGTAATGAACTTCCAAGGAAGTTATGGATGCAGGTACAGTTAAGTATATGAATAAGAACTGTTTGGAAGGATACGGGCGAAGCGCAGGCAAGTGGGATTAGTTTAGTTTGGGATTATGGTCAGCATGGACTGGTTGGACTGAAGGGTCTGTTTTCATGCTGTATGACTCTATGACTCTAAGAACTCAGCGTTCATGTGAAAAGAAAACCATTTCCATCCCAGCAGCAGTTTATATCAATGCAGTTTAGTTCAAGGGAACTAGTCTCTTCACCAGATGTGATTCCAGTTTGTGAAACACCCACGCCAGAGTTTGGGATAGAAACCTTCATGTTATTGGAATTCAAAAAGTTTAGGCCATCAAAATTGTGAAAGTCTCATGCCATCTGACTCAGAAAGGCATCATAAACCTGCTTCCACAGTTCAAGAAAAAAAAGTCTGGAAAGATTGGTTAAGTAGAAGCTTAAAGAATTGGGATGGAAGTATCATTTCTCTGGACTTAAATCTCTGTAACAGAAGTGTTGGGAAGTAGGTTGAAACTTCGTTTTACTGTTTGTGTTAGGATCTCTCTAAGCTGATGTCTACATCACCTAGTTTGTTTTTTAAAAGTAATAAACTAATATTCTGTTCTTAATGACATATTTATCCAGGTGTCATTCGGGAACCTGGCTTATTCAATATTACCATCAGCTGGGATTTATAATACCTTATCCATGGTACAGACTATAAAGCACTTATTCATTCCAGCTTATATTTAAAAACTTATTCATAGGATATGAGCATCATTTGCAAGATCAAATGTTATTGCGTGTCCCTATATCGACCTTCAAAAGGTGAGCCACCTTTTTGAATTGCTGAGTGGAGGTACATGCACATAGGAAGTGCCAACATTTTGATCCAACAACAATGAAGGAACAATGAAGGTTAAATATTTCTATTCGGAGAGTGGGGAGGAGAGTCTGAGGTGATAGCTTCCCCATTTGCTTGCTACTTTTCTTCTAGATGGTTGAGTTCACAAGTTTGGAAGATGCTATTGAAAAGGCCTTGGTATCCACCTTGTAGGTTGCTTCCACTGCAGGTGGGGGGGTGGAGTGTATGGTTAAGGTGATTTTGGGGTAACGATAAAGAACATTACTTTGTCTTGGATGGTATCAATCTTCTTCAATGTTATTGGAGCATGAATTATTCATCCCAGCCTCCGCCTTACTCTTGTAGGATGTCTGTTTAAATATATATTTTAATTCACTTCTGACTGGCCAGCATTCATTGCCTAGGCAAAAGTGAGGACTGCAGATGCTGGAAATCAGAGTTTAGATCAGAGTGGTGCTGGAAAAGCAAAGCAGGTCAGGCAGCATCCGAGGAGCAGGAAAATGGACGTTTTGGGCAAAAGCCCTTCATCAGGCATATAGGCAGGGTGCCTGCAAGGTGGAGAGATAAATGTTGGGGGTGGGGGAGGGGAGAGGGGGCTGGGGAGATGGTATTAAAGAGTACAATAGGTGAATGGGTGTGGGAATGGAGGCAATAGGTCAGAGAGGAGGATGGGGGAAGGTATTAAAGAGTACAATAGTTGAATGGGGTGGGAATGGAGGTGATAGGTCAGAGAGGAGGGTAGGGGAAGGTAGCAAAGAGTACAATAGGTGAATGGGGGTGGGAATGGAGGTGATAGGTCAGAGGCGAGGGTGGATTGGATAGGTGGGAAGGGAGATTGGCAGGTAGGACAGGTCATGAGGACAGTGCAGAGCTGGAAGGTTGGAACTGGGGTAAGGTGGGGGAGGGATGTCCCTTGTTGCCTTTAAACTCAGTGGGTTACCAGGCCATTCAGAGGTAAGTTGAGAGTCAACTAAATTGCTGTGGATCTGGAGTCACACATAGGCCAGACCAGGCGAGGATGGCAGATTTCCTTCCCTGAAGAGAACCAGATGGGTTTATGACAATCGACAATGGTTTCACGGTCATCAGTAGATTCTTAATTCCAGGTTATTATTGAATTCAAATTCCACCATCTGCCATGACAATACTTGAACCGAGGCCCCCAGAACATTCGTTGAGTTTCTGGATTAATAATCTCGCGATAATACTATACAATAATAGTACTAAGCCATTAGCTCCCCTCAGGCAGATCCAGTTAAATTTCTGAACAACAGTAGCTCCCAGAATGTTGATGCCAGGGGATTCAATGATGACAGTCATTAAATGTTCGGTGCAAATGGTTTTATTCTCTCTTGTCTTCCTGCTTGCAGTCCTGGTCATTTGTCTATATTTAGTTTAAAATGCTGTACATGATCAAGTTCTGTAGAACAGCACATTTAAAAGTCCTGCACTATATGCTGGGATATGGACTTAATTTTGGGACAGAAGTGCAAAGTGTCACTGGAGGAAGGGTCATTGTTCTGCCAGAGTACACGGAGGGACTGGAATTGCATTAAAAATTCCACAGAATTCATGTTAACTATAGATACAATCTGCATTGTAAGAAGCGAGGCACCGTGAGTGCCATTTATTCTATTGATCTAAATTGATTTATAGTTTATTATGTGAACTGCCTAAAGTTGAATTGTATTGTCATGCATCTTTACAAATTTTATTAATAAAGTACACTTCAGGGAAAAAAGTTGTTATTGAGCAGTGGTGGAATATACCAGCTCTTTTTTTTAAAATTAAGCACAGATGGGCAATTAAATGGCAGCAGAACAATTTGAATTAGGATGTTAGTCAGCACCATTGGGATGAACAGCCAGGGATCACCGTGCAGATGTCCAAGATGTAAACCATCAGCACGTTAAAGTTTCAATTTATTCCTATGTGAACTCCAAAGATCAAACTCATACAACCTTCTGTCTTTTATTCTCTACCTTTTAATAAAGGCTATGAGTCACAAACATTGAACGTTTAATTTGATTTGCTCTGAAACAACTTCCAACATCCTCTCATAGTTCTACAAAAATGGGTTACAATCGACGGAATTAACGATGCAGCCCAGAAGGAGCCTGTACTAATGACAGCCTTTTTCTCACCACGAGTTTGATACTTTAATTTTAAAGTCTCACATGGCTTCATTTCTCAAATGGTCAAATGTTCCCCATTTTAAGAAACTAAAACATTGTGAAAAGTAGCTGCCTGTTCTTTTTCCTGGGCAAACTTTCTATTCAACATCCAATACTGACCAGGGGGCACTCTTCAAAGAAAATCACATCAGAAATCCCACAGATGAAGCCTCTTTATGAGCAAATGTACACTCTGAGCTATTTTCCAATAAAGGGATGGTTGCATAATTAGCTGGTACTGTAACTGGAATTTCATTTCAGTCAGACCATTAACCAAAGTGTCTCATTAATATTTTATCTCTTTCCTGCTTTATGCGCTTTAGACCACAGACTGATGAGACAACCTGATGATCTGTTTCTTGACCACTCCCTGGGCGAGTTTGAAACCACTACCCCAGATGTGCCATATAACCTCTGTGTATGTTAGAATGCTACCGTGTTCAATTGAGGTATTAAAAGAGGCATTCGATAATTATTTGGATAAATGTAGCATGCAAGTGGAGGGGAAAGAAGCAGGAGATTGGCACTAGGTAATGTTGCACATTTGCTCATTGCTGGCGAGTAGCTTATGTTGCTCCTCTGTTCAAGGAGGGAAATAGGGATAATCCAGGGAACTATAGACAGGTGAGTCTCACTTTGGGGTTAGGAAGCTATTGGAGAGAATTCTTAGGGATAGGATTGACCCAAATTTGGAAAAGCATGGATTAATTAGGGGCAGTCAGCATAGCTTTGGGCAGAGCAAGTCATGTCTTAGTAACTTGATTGAATTTTTCAAGGAGCTGATGAAGAAGATCGATGAGGGTAGAGCTGTGGATGTGTCTACATGGATTTTAGTATGGCTTTTGACAAGGTCCATCATGGTTGGCTCATCCAGATGATCAAGATGCATGGGATCCACATGATTTGGCTGCGTGAATTCAGAACTGGCTTGCTCATAGGGGCTAAGGGTAATGGTAGAAGGGTGTTTTTCTGGCTGGACATCTGTGACGATGGGGGGGGGTTCCACAGGGATCCGTACTGGGATCTCTGCTGTTTGTGATATATCTCTAAATGACTTGGACGAAAATGTAGATGGATGGTTTAGTAGGTTTGCAGATGACACAAAGATCGGTAGAGTTGTGAATAGTGTAGAAGGTTCTCAAAGGATACAGCGGGATATAGATCAGTTGCAGAAGGTGCCAGGAGGGGAGGGTGGGTTGTTGGGGGGCATGGACCTGACCAGGTAGTCACGGAGGGAATGGTCTTTGCAGGAAGCAGAAAGGGGTGGGGAGGCAAATATATCCCAGGTGGTGGGATCCGTTTAGAGGTGGCGGAAATGTTGGCAGATGACACGGTTTAAGCGAAGGTTGGTAGGGTGGAAGGTGAGGACCGGGGGGTTCTGTCCTTGTTATGGTTGGAGGGGTGGGGTCTGAGGCCGGAGGTGCGGGAAGTGGATGAGATGCGTTGGAGGGCACCTTCGACCAAGTGGAAAGGGAAATTGCAGTCTTTAAAGAAGGAGGTCATCTGGTGTGTTCTGTGGTGGAACTGGTCCTCCTGGGAGCAGATATGGTGGAGGTGGAGGAACTGGGAATACGGGATAGCACTTTTGCAGGAGGTAGGTCCACGCCCCCAACAACCCACCCTCCCTTCCTGGCACCTTCCTCTGCCACCACCAGAATTGCAAAACCTGCGCCCACACCTCCCCCCTCACCTCCATCCAAGGCCTCAAAGGAGCCTTCCACATCCATCAAAGTTTCACCTGCACATCCACTAATATCATTTATTGTATCCGTTGCTCTTGATGCGGTCTCCTCTACATTGGGGAGACTGGACGTCTTCTCGCAGAGCGCTTTAGGGAACATCTCCGGACACCCACATCAATCAATCCCACTGCCCCGTGGCTGAACATTTCAACTCCCCCTCCCACTCTGCCGAGGACATGCAGGTCCTGGGCCTCCTCCACCACCATTCCCTCACCACCCAATGCCTGGAGGGAGAACATCTCATCTTCCACCTTGGAACACTTCAACCCCAGGGTATCAATATGGACTTCACCAGTTTCCTCATTTCCCCTCGCCCCACCTTACCCCAGTTCCAACCTTCCAGCTCAACACCATCCTCATGACTGGTCCTACCTGCTAATCTCCCTTCCCACCTATCCGCTCCACCCTCCTCTCTGGCCGATCACCTTCATCCCCGCCCCCATCCACCTACTGTACTCTTTGCTACCTTCACCCCAGCCCCACCCCCTCCTATTTATCTCTCCACCCTGGAGGCTCCCTCCCTTCAGTCCTGATGAAGGGCTTTTGCCCAAAACATCGATTTCCCTGTTCCTGTGCTGTACTGGTCTGTGTTCTATGTTCTCTGTTCTATTTTGAAGAGCCAATGTAGGAATAGTGGATTGAACAGCCTACTTCTGCATCAGCTCCTGTGGCGATCAAATGTATTCACTGAGCTGACAACAAACATTTATGTTGTTTATTCCATGAATATTTTACATGGTAAATGACATGGCTGCATTAATACCATAACAGAATATTCATGACACAGAAATTACAACATGAAACAGGTGGTTCAGCCAAACAAAGTTCATGCTGGTATTTATTCTCACCTTCAGAAATATTGCCAACAGCTTTGATTTCCATTATTTATTAAGCCACAATTATTTAACCCTCAATGCAAAAGCAATAGGATGATAAATTATGCATAGCTGCTATCAATATGTAAATATGTTTTCTTAAAAGCATTAGTAAAATACACTTCAAATATTACCACTTCATATTATGGTTACCCTGTGTAATTATAATTTACATGAGGGCAGCTCTGATTACCGATTTCAAGTGAGTTCTTCAACCAAGAAACACAAGGACCACTCAACTCGGAACAGAAAAAAAAAGCATATTGCGCATGTGAACGATGACACAACGGCAGGTCGAGGAAAAGGTGTGTTATGGAAGCTACAAGGCTGCGGAAGAACCTGGGCAGGCTTATGCATTTTCTTAGGAAGAATAGAGGCAGAGGCTATTTTCTAAGTAGGGAAAGGCTTTGGAAATCTGTAGCCCAAGGGCATTTTGGAGTCCTAGTTCAGGGTTCCCTCAGACTAACATACAGGTTCCATCGACAGTTAGGAATGTAAATGCAATGTTAGCATTCATTTCAAGAGGACCAGATTATAAGAACAGGGATGTACTGCTGATGCTGTATAAAGCTCTGATCAGACTGCATTTGGAATATTGTGAGCAGTTTTGGGCCCTGAATCTTAGGAAGGATGTGCTGTCATTGGAGGGGTCCAGAGGACGTTTACAAGAATGATCCCAGGGATGAAGGGCCTGTCATATGAGGAGCAATTGAGGATTCTACATCTGTACTTGTTGAGTTCAGAAGGATAAAGAGGGAATCTCATTGAAACTTACAGAATTAGATTAATCAAAAAGCCCAATCAAACTCAAACTAAAATATTGGAACTAATTAATCAAAGCAACCAAAAACAGACCCTGAAGGTCTAATATTCCACAAAGAATGGACTTGTAACATTCTGCCAATATGGATGGAAATGCCTGGGTTTAATTTACAAAGAAAACTTGGTTGCGTCCAAAGAGTGTGATCTGAATCTACATTCGGGATATATAAAAATACTGAAATCTAAATATTAAAGAATTCAAGTACAATTCAGACACACAAATTCAAAACAGAAAATTATTTTTTCCGCATGGTTTAACGCAATGAGAGTTCTTCTATAAAGTTGTTCCAAGACCAAATAATTTAACGAATACAGCTACAAAACTAATCAATTACATTCAAGTAGAAGAATCAAACACTAGGCAATTTGTAATTCTGCTTGAAAAATCTGAACCCCACCTTACAGATGGTCTCCCAATTACAATTTGGCTTAGTTTGAGTAAAGCATTGGTAAGTGTGAGCATTAAGGATGGCGACTGGTGTTTTTGAAAATGAAAGATAATGATTCAGATTTTCCACATTTGATCATCTTAAATTTACTATTGATATTGTGGGCAGGTGAACAAGCTGAATTTAAAACAGGTGTTTTGCTTATAATTTGTATTTCATTAATTTATCACCAAACTTAATCCTTTTCTATTGTGAAATAAAAATCAAGCCCTTCAGTCAATTTCCTATTTTACAATGGATTGCTGTTTGCAATAAAAAAGTGAAAATGTTTGTTATCACAAGTTGACTTGCAAACTGACTCTTCTGGTCAATTTGAGGATTTTAGAATTATAGAATTAGAATTTTCTGTGATATGCTGATTATTCACATTTAATGTTGGCTGTGCTCAGTGCGACCCCTAACTGAAGTTCATTACTTAAGGAATAAGAGCAGGAAAACAAGATTCAGCTCCTCAACAATGCCCCCACATTCTATGGCTAATCTGTCCTCAGCTTCAGCTCTTCTTTCATGCCAGCTCCCCATAGCCTTCAACTCGATATTTCACAAATTTAGCAACCTCCCCTTTAAATACTTATAGTGATCTTGACTTGGAGGTGCTAGTGTTGGACTTGCGCTGCTCCTTCATCAGGTCGTTGTGGAGTATAAGACCGTAGGACACAGAATTTATAGCAAACATTTACAGTGTAAGGTAACTGAAATTATATTAGACCTGGATTGTTAAACCTCTCGTCTTTTAGAAAGGGCATGGTGGTTTCAGTTCTTTCATATGTAAATTCTAGAACTTTCTTAAAGTTACATTCTCAAGTGAACTTTAACAATAGATGCCATGTTGACCCAGATAATGCACTGAAGGTGTGAGGTGCCTTGTGTGAGGCTGACTGTGCCACAATGATCAGACTGATTCTAAACTAAAAAACAAATTTACAGAATCTTACATGGATTCATGCAGTTTTTAAGCAAAATAATATGTAACTCTGCAAGCACAAATTCATCCCACAAACATATATGTGTGTGTATGCATATGGGTGTGTGTGTGTGTGGGGAGAGGATATGAGTGAAGGTGAGAGAGCGTGTATATGTGTATGTGTGCGAGTGTGAGTATAAAGGGGTATCAGTCTGTGAGAGGATGCTTGTGTGGTGTAGGAGTGTATGAGAGAGAGTCTGCATGAGCGTGTGTGTGTGTGTATGTTTAGTGCAGTGGAATCACCTGTAGAGTGACATGAACCCAAGAGCCCAGTTGTAGCCATTCCCAGGGGTACTGCACTTAGCTATCAGCCTCTGCTCGGCCACTCTGCATTGTTGCCTATCCCGAAGTCTGCCTTGGAGGATGGTCACCTGAAGGTCTGAGGCCGAATGTCCTGGACCGCTGAAGTGTTCCAGCACTGGCAGGGAACACTCTTGTCTATTGATAGTTATGCGGTGTCCATTTATCCGTTGCCATAGCCTCTGTTTGGGCTCACCAATGCACCATGCCTCAGGGCTACCTTGCCTGCATCATATAAGATAGATAACATTGGCTGAATCACACGAATACCTGCCACGTACATGGTGGGAGGTGTCCCCACATGTAATGATGCTATAACACCTCTACACGTGGGGACACCTACCACCATGTTCATGGCAGGTACTCATGTGATTCGGCCAACATTGTCAATCCTATACACTGCAGGCAAGGATCCCCTGAGGCATGGTACATTGGTGAGACCAAACAGAGGCTACATTAATGGATGAATGGACACCGCACAACAATCAACAGACAGGAGTGTTCCATTCCAGTCAGAGAACACTTCAGCGGTCCGGAACATTTGACCTCGGACCTTCGGGTGACCATCCTCCAAGGCAGACTTCTGGACAGGCAAAAATGCAGAATGGCTGAGCAGAGGCTAATAGCCAAGTTCAGTACCCATGGGGATGGCTTCAACCGGGACCTTGGGTTCATGTCACACTACAGGTGATCCCACTGCACTATATACACACGCACGCACATACACTCACAGACACATTCACAAACATACACACACCCACACAGACCCCCTCTCATACACAAGCTCTCTCTCATTTACTCACACATATACTCCTACTTGGACCCTCTCACAGACTTATACCCCCTTACACTTGCACTCACACACATACACATACTCTCTCACAGACACTTATATACCACCCCCCCCCCTCCTCCACACACACACACCCATCCACATGCAAACCCATACATAGAAGTTTGTGGGGTGAATTTGGACTTGCAGAATTCCATTTTATTTTGCTCAAAAACTGCATGAATCCATGTAAGACTCTGCAAATCTCTTTTTTAGATTAGAATAGTCTGAACATTGGGGCACAAACTTCCTCACACAGGGCACCTCATACCTTCAATGCATTATCTGAGCTGACTTGGCACCTATTGTTAAATGCCATCCCGTATTCTCAATTCCTCCACCTCTGCCATATCTGCTCCCAGGAGGACCAGTTCCACCACAGAACACACCAGATGGCCTCCTTCTTTAGAGACCGCAATTTCCCTTCCCACGTGGTTAAAGATACCCTCCAACACATCTCGTCCACATCCTGCACCTCCACCCTCTGACCCCACAAGGACAGAATGCTCCTGGTGCTCACCTTCCACCCTACCAACCTTCGCATAAACCAAATCATCCGCCGACATTTCCGCCACCTCTAAAAAGATCCCACCACCAGGGATATATTTCCGTCCCCACCACTTTGCGCCTTCCAAAAAGACCGTTCCCTCCGTGACTACCTGGTCAGGTCCACGCCCCCCTACAACCCACCCTCCAATCCTGGCACCTTCCCCTGCCACGGTAGGAACTGCAAAACCTGCGCCCACACCTCCTCCCTCACCTCCATCCAAGGCCCTAAAGGAGCCTTCCACATCCATCAAAGTTCTACCTGCACATCCACATACAATATCATTTATTGTATCCGTTGCTCCCGATGCGGTCTCCTCTACATTGGGGAGACTGGACGCCTCCTAGCAGAGCGCTTTAGGGAACATCTCCGGGACACCCACACCAATCATCCACACCGCCCTGAGGCCCAACATTTCAACTCCCCCTCCCACTCTGCCGAAGACATGGAGGTCCTGGGCCTCCTTCACCGCTGCTCCCTCACCACCAGACGCCTGGAGGAAGAACGCCTCATCTTCTGCCTCGGAACACTTCAACCCCAGGGCATCAATGTGGACTTCAACAGTTTCCTCATTTCCCCTTCCCCCACCTCACCTTAGTTCCAAACTTCCAGCTCAGCACTATCCCCATGACTTGTCCTACCTGCCTATCTTCTTTTCCACCTATCCACTCCACCTCCCCCCGCCCCCGACCTATCACCTGCATCCCCTCCCCCATTCACCTATTGTACTCTATGTTACCTTCTCCCCACCCCCACCCTCCTCTAGCTTATCTCTCCACGCTTGAGGCTCCCTGCCTTTATTCCTGATGAAGGGCTTTTGCCCGAAATGTCGATTTTACTGCTCCTCGGATGCTGCCTGAACTGCTGTGCTCTCCCAGCACCACTAATCCAGAATCTGGTTTCCAGCATCTGCAGTCATTGTTTTACCTATTGTTAAAGTTCACTTGAGAATGTAACTTTAAGAAATCCTGGAATTTACATATGAAAGAACTGAAACCAACATGCCCATTCTAAAAGATGTCAAACTTAACAACAATCTGTGTCTTTTTCAATATATATTTTAAGTTACATCACACTGTAAACTTTTGCTATAAATTCTGTGTCCTACGATCTTATACTCCACAACAATCTGAGGAAGGAGCAGTGCCTTGAAAACTAGTGCTTCCAAATAAACCTGTTGGACTATAACCTGATATCGTGTGATTTTTAACTTTCAGTAATCTGATCTCCACAACTTTCTCAGGTAGAGAATCCAGACATTCACTATTCTCTGAGAGAAGAAATATTGTCACAGTTTGGTTTTAAATGATTGTCCTCTTATTTTGTAACTATGTCCCCTAGTTTGAGACTCCCCACTAGTACAAATATCTTCTCAACATCCACCCTGTCAAGCCCCCTTAAAATATTGAATGCTTCAATAAGAATACCCTTCACTCTTTGAAACTCTAATGCAGGGAGGAGGAAGTGAGGACTGCAGATGCTAGAGAGTCAGAGTCAAAACATGCATTGCTGGAAAAAGCACAGCAGGTCAGGCAGCATCCGAGGAGTAGGAGAATCAGTGTTTTGGCGTAAGCCCTTCATCAGGAATTCATCATCAGATAGAAACAGATAGAAGACTTAACCTGCTTAACTGTCCTGTTTTGCTCCATGAAATAGAGCCCATTTCCCCACACCAATCTTTGAGCCACACATTCATATCTCTAGTCTTATCTACCCTTTACCATTTGCACATGTCTCAGATAGTAATTGAGAGATTATCACCTTTGTGGTTCTGCGTTTTAATTTAGCTTGAGGTACTCACAACCCATCAACAGAACCTCTTTCCTACTCCTACCGATGTCATTGGTACTAACCTGGACAGTGACAGCTGGATCTCTCTCTGTCGCTACAACTTCCTCTCCAGCACAGATGATGCCTATCTAATCTAAAAACCATTGCAACATGATTTGGCAATTTTTACAGTAAGCCCCAACTGATGAAGTCAAATATACCACATCCCTTCTTGGCCATCTTATCCACTTGTGTTTCCACTTTCAGGGAACTGTAGACTTGTACACTTAGATCCCTCTGCATGTTAATACTTCTAAGGAGTCTTCCATTTACTGTACAATATCCACCTCATTAGACCTTCCAAGATACATCACTTCACATTTGTCTGGATTAAATTCTACCTGCCATTTTTCAGCCCAAGTCCCCAGCCTATCTATATCCTGCTGTATCTTCTGGCAATCCTCCTCCCTATCCATAGCTCACCCAAACTTTGTGTCATCCACAATCTTACAAGTCAGACCACCTGCATTCTCCTCCAACACACTTACATATATTGCAAACAGCAGAGGCCCCCAGCATTGATCCCTGCAGTCAGAGATCTCCAGTCAGAGACAAACACCCTTCCACTGCTATTCTCTGGAATTAAGAATACATGAGAGCAGAGCTGGCTGATGTGAACTGAAGCCAATAGAAATATAATGGCAGACATTTAAACATAAGTTTCAGAATATACATCATAAGAAAGAAATGTTCCCAGGTGGAGGGCTCATCATCTGTGGTAAACCAAGAAAATAAAATAGTATCAAACTTAAAGAAAAAGCATGTAATTATTACAAAGATTGGTAGAATCAAAACAGAAATTGCTGGAAAAGCTCAGCAAAACTGGCATAATCTGTGAAGAGAAATCAGAGTTAATGTTTCACGTCAAGTCACCCTTCCTCAGCATGGTTATTTGACATTGTTCTTCACTGTAGAGGTTGCATAATAGATAATACCCTTGTGAAGCACCTTGGGACATCTCATTGCCATGTAACATAAGCTGTTGTTGTAGCTTGGATATGTTTTACCCAAACAGCAGGAGTGCTTATTTCTCGCCAGCACCCATGTCATTTGCGTGTAGGCGTAGGACACAGTGAAGAAATGAGTGCAGAAAACTTTATTCATATTCTCCCACCAGGAAGAAAGGAAACGCCAAAATGGCCAGCGACAAGCAGTGCCCTTCTTCTGGTTATCTTTTTAAATTTTATTTTAAAAGAACCATTCATTAACTTTCCAAAAACTTTGTTTAGAAACATCTTGCATTTGTAAATAACACTCAAAATGATATTGCAATATCAAAGAACAAACCAAACAGTTTAAGATTTTATTTACAAACCTTTTCGACTTACATCAAGATTGATACTATAACCTCGCTGTAACAGGCAGTCATTTACAAACATGACTATCCAATATTTTTTTTTGGTCAGCCAGGGCTTTCCTGATTGGCCCAGGTTAACAACCCCAATCAATGACCTCATAGTCAACTTGGTTCCAATCACTACCCTCCCCAAAATGGTACCAAAGCTATCCAAAAGAATAGCACTGAGAACAGACTGCCCTTACTGAATCTAATCGCCACATTTTGGATTCCACTCTTGTGGGGCTGCAACATTCAATTACAGTGGAGGTAGCTGATCATTTCAATGGCCATCTGCCTTTGGGAAGTGTTCTTAGGATTAAGGACTTCCCTCAATCTCTTTTCTGCAAAAATCATAGATGCCAGGTTAAGGGGCAAGATCTGGGATTCTCAACTTGCTCTGCCATTTTGGCATGGCAGAGAGGATCTCCACTGAAACAAATAGTCAAATGCCTTGGACCTGACTTAGTTTGTGTGCACAATATTACAGGTTTACCTTGCAGTAACTAGGTCACACTGTATGTTCCAGTTTCAATATTTCTTAGGTACTGTGTTCATGAATTTCTTTCTAATTATTCACCTTGGACAAGGAGACTGACTTACTCTCAGGTACTGTTACTGATGTGTAAGAAGCTGTCCCCCGGTGGCAAGCCATTCAATTCTATTAAATTCACAGTGGGACAATCTTAAGGATTAACAGGGCAGTAAAGGTATTTTTAGGTACGTATCCTATCCTCCATCATTAACCCTGAATTTCCCCAATTGAAAACAAATCTTATGTTTGTATGAGCTCCTAATTCATAGCAATAATCATGGGAACGTAGAAACAGTAAGTGTTTGCCCCATTCAGCCTTTTTCACCATTCAACATAATCACATTTGCCCCATAAACCTTATTAACCTTGATTAAGAAAAACCTATCAAACTCAGATTTTAAATTAGCATTTGTGAAAGAGCATTCAAACTTGTACCATAAAAACTTGGAGTATAGAAGAGTTATAGAACTAATCCTTCATTCCCGAAAGATCTGGTTCTAATTTTTAATTTATGTCCCCTGCTCCTGGAATCTGCAACAGATTATGCTTCATTCCTTAAATTGACATCAATGTTCCAGGCTGGTAAAGAGGCAGCAATCTCTTGTAAAGATTCCTTGGTGTTACATTCGGTCACTGGTAAGTCTCTATGAATAAGAAGAGAGGAGAAGGGCAAGCCATTCTTTGCCAGGGTTGTTTGAGATAGACAGGGAGTCATGAAGCGAAAGAGAACTAATTACTTTATTGTGAATTCTCATATTTTTGTTACAGAGTCCACAAGAACAAAAACACATGGAAGTTTATATGCCAGCATGTCGAGCCTTACTCCTGTGATCCTTCACTCAACTCAAAGGAACATACTTATTCCCCAGATGTGGCCTAATTTTTGCCGGCTGTGCTTCATGACTGTCCAGTGTCTTCCCCTGTACAGGCACCAACTTTATTGATTCAGGGAGCCTAGCTAGTGGGTTTCTTCCTGGAATTTTTCATCCTCTCCCCTCCGAATCTTCTGTGTAGACCTTTAAGCATTCAACTGTCTAACCAGCAATGGTTGGTATCTCATGGGCTTTCACCATCTGCCAGATTCAGGGGTCAGTTAGTTTTTATTCTTGTGAAATCTTACAGCAGGTGGCAATTCAGCCATGATGCCTGTGACAACCCTTTGAAAAAGCTTCCTATTTAGTTCCACTCATAAGAATAAGAGGAAGTAAAGTTGGCCTGTTAAGACCATTAGATAAAGGAGCAGAAGTAGGTCATTTAGCCCAAGTCAATCATTGAGATCATGACTGATCAGATAACCCTCAACTCCATTCCTGCCTTATCCTCTGTTCTGCTGCTAATTAATCAGTTCAGCTCATCAAGCCTATCCCACCTTTCAAAAATGGTCATAGCTGGTTGACCATTTCAATGTCTTTTTCCCATCCCATCTACATTAACACGGCATGTCACTGACCATAAGACATAGGAGCAGAAGAAATCATTCTTGAAACCATTTGCAATGTTGCTTCAATGTCCCCTTTCATATTGCAATGGGAAAGGGATTCTCCTCCACAATGCCATCCAATTACAGTCTCTGGCTCAGGGCCCAAATTCCTACTGTGGGCAATTACAAGCCTCTGCTGTCCACATTGTAACTTGCACTGTCCAGTTCATCCATCATCCTTGTGTTCACTTACCTACAAAAGCTTCTTTCTGGCTATTTTCAAATCACTTCACAGCCCACTTCCCCCATCTCTGAAACCTCCACCAAGTCCTCCAGCACATCAAGATATCTCTGTTTTCAGGTAGATATAAAGACAAAGGAACCAATGTTTCCAACTTTTATGAGACTATGCCATAAATGGGGCAATTGTCCTATGTTTTGGGCTCATTAGTACTGGGGCACTCTTTGTCTAAGGCAACGTATCAATCCAAACATGATTTTCATGCATGCACACTGTGCACTGACGCTTTCTATTTTGCATTAGCACAGCTCCAATTCCCTAGTTTCCTCCTGACCTCTGATTTAAACTCCCTCTGTCTCCTTTCCCTGTTCTGACCCTGGCTCCACCTTCAACTCCTAGGCAGTAGCTCTCTCGCCACCTCCTACTATTTAGTAAAGTACACTCAGTCACCAGCATCACTGAATTCATCACATGTTATCTCCAAATGCAGTGATTCCTCAAATCCTCTCACCTCAGTCTCATCCTCTCATCTGTGTTTGGGACTGCCAGTCTCAGATTGGTTCCAATTCATCCAGATTCTTTTGAAAAAGACCAAAGAAAATTGAGATACAGGTGCAAGAGGTATAATTGATTGTTAGAGATACAGATATGGATAGAGAGAGAAATACAGAGAGATACAAAGATAGATATAGAGCTACAAGATCAACAATGGAGATAAACTAGGTGAATAGCGAGAGGAATAATAAAGAGATCGTCTCTATTCACTCCTCACACTATCCCTCAACCAAGCCTACGGAAATGCCGGCACCCAAATGGCCCCAGCGTCATTCTAGAAGCCCACACCCATACTTCTACAGACTTGACACCATCCTCTGCCCTATGGTCTCACACTCATCTACCCACACACCCAACACAGTCAGACCATTAACCATCACTGCCCTCTTTAGTCCTTCAAGACAGCTCAGCCATTCAATATGATCATGGCTGATCATCCAACTCAGTACCCTGTTCCTCCTTTCTCCCCATACCCTTTGATCTCTTTAGCCCTAAAAAGTATCTAACTTCTTGAAAATTTTCAATGTTTCAGCCTCAACTCCTTTCGGTGGCAGAAATTTCCATGGGCTTGCATCTTTGGCTGAAGAAATTTCTCCTCATTTCAGTCCTAAATGGCATACTCCTTAAGGCTCTGTTTCTGGAACCCATGGTTCCTCATGTTGAAGTGTCCCTTATTTTGTTTCCCAGTAGATTTGATGCCATAGCAATATATGAAGAACAGAAAGGACGTTTACTTCAATGACACCATTCGAAAAACAGATTATCATTATCTAACTACTGTTTGTGGGAGTTTGCTGTATGCAAATTGACAGTTGTATCTCCTACATTCCAACGATAACCTCTTTCACAGTACTTAATTGGTTGTAAAGTGCTTCGTGATATCCGTCAGTTGTGAAAAGCACCATGTAAAAATGGTTCAATAGTGTCCTCTTCCAAGCCAACTTCTCCAGCTTCAACCAAGATGTGGAGGTGCCGTGGTTGGACCAGGGTGGACAAAGTTAAAAATCACACAACACCAGGTTATAGTCCAAAGGTTTATTTGGAAGTACAAACTTTTAGAGTGCTGTTCCTTTGTCTGGTAGCCAGTCACTGGTGACTGTGTGATTTTTAACCTTTTCAATCAAAATAATGTCCCTTTTGTAGGACATATCATTTGTATGTTGGATCCCACAATCTCAAAGCAGTTGCTCCATGGTGAACTCAGTCATGGCAGAACACCCTTAGGTGGATAACAGTAACACTTAAGGGATATCTTTAAAGGATCTCTGAAGATGTCGAAACATTGTCTCAATTCACAGGCGACACTGACTTGTAACCAACCAAAATGAAGGAGATTTATTCAGAAAGTGACAAAATATATCAAGCTGCTTTACGGGATACATCCAGGGCAAAGACAAGACATCAGAAGGGGCATGCAGCCCTCCAAACTAGCCACCTTTACCACCCTCAAGTATCACCTACTCACATGTGGAAAAGACTGCAAATCATATGTTAGAATTATCAGTGATTTCAAAATGCATTAAACTGTGATAGAAGAAAATCATCCTTTGATGCAGATAGACTGCGTAAGGTGTAAAAGGAAGTTTTTTTTGCTGTCTAAAGCATTCTTGATTTTAGACCTTCCAAAATTGCCAGCTGAGTGGGCCGTAAGCACTTAAGTTCTCTGTCTCTCTTCTCCTTTTAAGACACCCTTTAAAAACTCTTTGATCAAGCTTCTGGGAGTATGTTCTCATTGTCTTCCAATCTTTGGTGTGATGTTGGCACTGCCAACAAGGTCTTGTTTCCCATTTCTAAGTGCCGTTGAACTGAGGTGCTTACTATGCCACTTAAGATAGCAGTTGAGAATCAACTGTAGGTCTGGAGTCATATGTTGGTCAGGCAAGGTAATAATGGCAGATTTCATTCCCTAAAAGGTATTAGTGAACCAGGCAATATACAATGATTTCATGACCATCATTATTGAGACTAGCATTGAATTGCAAACTTTATAAATCAGATTTAAATTCTATTAGCTGACATAGTCAGATTTTAATCCGTGCCCTGGGCATTAACCTGGGTCTCTGGATCAATAGTCAAGTGACATTGTCACCACACCACCATCTTCCCTTAAACACCCCTCTGATCCCCTTATATGGTTCGGTTTCATATTTTGTCTGGCACACTCCTAGAAGTGAAAATGTTAACATTTCAAGTCCAGTTCAAAGGGACTCCAGTTGTCTTCATTTTCCCCTCCACAGATGCGGGGTTTCTCCAGTAATTTTGGTTTTTGTTTGTTTCAGATCACCAACACTTGCACTTCTGTTTCATTGCGCTCCTAGAAACATATTGCTTTAAAAAAGCTATGTATTTGCAAGATATAGTTATTGATTCCCATTTCATTGACATACAGTGTTACAAAAATAAGCTGGAAGAATGATGGAATTCTTTGAGGAGCAGTAGTTATTTTTAGCCTATTGATTTCTTAAATTTTCTATATTTCCCAGTGATTGTTTAGTACAGACTTCTGTTAGCAATTTTTGCTGGTAGTTTGATGATTTATTTCATCTCTATTTTCAAGAAACATTCTTGGATGATCTTTTCTCTTTCCACTAACATTACAGTGTTCTTTATTTGGAACTTTGGCTAGCCAACTGTTATCAGTTAATACATTGAAAAGCCAACTGCAGCAACACACATTTACTCACTTATGTACACACACATTTCCCAGTAAGAGTCATTGGTAAGCAATCAGCATTTGCTTTAAAGTTCCCCAATTATGCTTTTTGATTACCATTTGAAGAACAAACAAATTTGCACTCATAAAGCACCTCAGGACTATCCAAAATGCTTCAAAGTTATAATGCATTAGTAATGCATTGACACACAGCAAGCCCCCAAACACAGTAAAAACGATAATGGGCACCTAAGCTTTTTTAAAGTAATGTTTGCAGTGGGATAAATATTGGCCATAACACTAGGGAGAATTCCCTTCCTCTCCTTCAAAGTACAATATGTGCTACTTCTATAAAGTAATTCTCAGCATTTTTATTATTTATCATCTGATTTTTGAACTTATCATTAAGGAAACTGCACGTAACCCTATATGGTAATAATTGCTTCTTCCGCAGACTGCCAACATATTGCAAACAGCAGGTTGTTTTGTGCTGATATCTCAATCAGATATAGCAGTAGAGCGATTACGTTACTGGACATTTAAATAAGATGTTAAACCAAAATCCCAATTTGTCTTGCAGGTAGATGTAAAAGATCCTGTGTTAATATTTCAGAGAGCAGCAGGGGATTATCCCCAGGCCACAAACAGTGATACTAAATAACTATCTCATCGTCATCACTTTGCAGTGTGTAAAAGCCAGCTTTGCACAAATTGCTCATCACGTTTCCGATGTGGGATATGCATTCATTCAATGGAGATGCAGGAGGGCATGCCAAGAACAGCATCAGGCATAACAAAAAATGAGGTGTCAGCCTGGTGGTGGCTAAACAGGAATACTTGCATGCCAAACAGTATAAGTAGCAAGTGAGATACAAGCTAAGCGATCCCACAACCAATAGATCTGTTGTAAGCTCTGCAGCCCTGTCACATTCTGTCAGGAATGCTGAATGACAATTAAACAACTCAGTGAAGAAAGAGGCTCCACAAATATCCCCATCCTCAATGATGGAAGAACCCAACACAAAAAGATAAGACTAAAGCATTCATAGCAATCTTTAACCAGAAGTACTGAGTAGATGATCAATCCCAGCCTCCTCTTGTGGTCCCCAGTATCTTAGGTACCAGTCCTCATCCAATTCAATTCACTCCACTTGATATCAAGAAATGTTTGGAGGCACTGGGTACAGCAGAGGCCATGGGCCTTGACAACATTCCTGCAATAGTACTGAAGACTTGGACTCCAGAATTTGCTGCTCCCCTAGCCAAGCTCTTCCAGTACAATAACCACCCTGGCATCTATCCAACAAGGTGGAGAATTGCCCAGTTATGTCCTGTACACAAAAGACAGGACAAATCAAGTGGCCAATTACACCCCATCAGTCTGCTCTTGATTATCAGTCAAGTGATGGAAGGCATCATCAAGAGTGCTATGAAGCAGCACCAGCTCAGCAATAACAGCTCAGTGACACCCAGTCTGAGTTCCACCAGGGCCACTCACTCCTGACATTATTACAGTCTTCATTCAACATGGACAAAAGATCTGAATTCCAGAGGGAAGGTGAGAGTGACAGCCCTTGGCATCAAGGCCACATTCAACTGAGTGTGGCATTAAGGAAGCCACTAGTGAAACTAGAATCAATAGATATCATAAGAAAAACTCTCTGTTGGCTGGAGTCATACCTGGACATAGGAAGATGGTTGTGGCTGCTGGAGTTCAGTCACCTCAGCTCCAGGACATGCTGCAAAAGTTTCTCGACATGCGAAACAAAGACATGCATGGCATTCTAACTGGAACTCCATCAATAAACACATCGATTTAGATCCTATCCACCTTCCCTTGAATAAAAGACCCAGAAATGACATCACCCACCTTAAGAAACCAAGACCTATAAATAGAGAGGCAGGACATACCACCAGCGCTTCACCGGAGACTCTTACTGATGATGTTACCTAGCATGGTGACGAAATGTCTGAAAACAAACCTTCAAGCTCAGCAAGCAAACTTACAGACTTATCATCAACCTGAGGTACAAATCTTCTCAAACATTCTTGTAGTAGTGTCCTAGGTACATCGATCTTCAGCTGCTTCACTAATGACCTTCCCTCAAACGTAAGGTCAGAAGTGGGAATGTTTGCTGAGGATTGTGCAACACTCAGTCACATTCACGTCGCCTCAGATAATGAAGCAGTCCATGTCCAAATGCAACAAGATCTGCACAATATCCAGGCTTGTAGAAAGTAAGCCACAAGCCTCATTCCTGATGAAGGGCTTATGCACGAGACGCCGATTCTCCTGCTCCTCGGATGCTGCCTGACCTGCTGTGCTTTTCCAGCGCCACAGTCTCGACCCCAATATCCAGGCTTGGGCAAACAAGTGGCAAGTAATGACCATCTCCACTGCCCCATGAAATTCAATGGTATTACCATCACTGAATCCCCAATATCAAAATATTTGTGTTACCACTGATCAGAAACTCAACTGGACTCACCAGATGAACACAATATCTACAACAGCAGGTGAGAGGCTGTGAATACTGTGGCGATTAACCCACCTCCTGACTCTCTAAAGCCTGTCCACTATCTACAAAGCACAAAGCTGGAGTGTGATGGAATACTCCTTACTTGCCTGGATGAGTGCAGCTCCAATGACATTGAAATAGCTTAACGCCATCCAGAGCAAAGCAGCCCACTTGACTGGCATCAAATCCACAAGCATCCACTCCACCCACCACCTATACTCAGTAGCAGCAATTGTAGTATCGATTGTAATTCACCAATGATCCTTAAACAGCACCTTCCAAACCCACAACCACTTCCATCTTGAAGGAGAAGGGCAGCAGATACATGGGAACATTGTTATGGAGCAGGTCAGATCCCTTCAAAACATTTCAAGAAAGTAGCCCGGACCCAAACTTTTCTAGTTATTTTAGGCAGGTGTAAAGTTTTTATTCCAGGAGTATATGCAGCTGGCCCAATCACAATTTTTAAACAAATCAGAATTTATTTGCAAGATTACCGAGTGAAACACAAACAAAAGAGATGGTGGTGCGTGTATGGAATGATTTGAGAAAGTGGTGGAGGCTAGTACAATTACAACATTTACAAGGCATCTGGATGGGTGTATGAAAAGGAAAGGTTTAGAGGGATACGAGCCAAATGCTTGCAAATGGGACTAGATTAGGCTGGGCTATCTGGTCGGCATGGACGAGTTGGACCGAAGGGTCTGTTTCCATGCTGTACATCTCTGTGACCCTACAAAAAAAAAGAAAAGCTTAACTTATCCAAAAACCCAACAGATTATCCCAACCTAATGATGCTGTTCCAAATACTTGCAACAACCTCATAAGCACCCCTTGGCAAAAATGGTAAAATCAAACATAGGTCTTTCAAGAGAGATTCAGCATGGAACACCTTCTTCCAAGTAGCTGTTTCTCTTACCAGCAGTCTTAAAACTGACTAACTGCTTTCTCTGAACTGCCAGACTGCTAAAACCCAAATCAAACCAGAGAAAAGCTGAGCTGGGAGAACTGGCCACTGCCCTTTCTGTGTACAAGTGTGCTTTTTGGAAACTTGAAAACTTCCCAACTAGGTCAACCCAGACATTTTGGAGCCTGTGTCTTTACAACCTCCTGAAACAAAAAACAAGGACAATATAACTTTGTTAAAGGAGCAGCATATTTACACCTCCCCGCCTTTAAAAACAACCATCATTATTCAAAGATGGCTTCATTTTAAAACCCCTTAATCTTACACTGTTAGTGCTATACAATACCCATATACAGTACAGACTATAAACAATGCACTACTACATTCTGTTAAAGTCAGTTTTACTCCTGCCACTGAACGCCTTCATTTCTCATTCAAATCTTGACAGTGTATCGGCAATCACATTTTCTCATCCTGCCACATGCACAATTTTCAAATTGAATTGCTTTAACAACAAGCTCCGTCTGAAGAATTTTAAGTTTCTCCACAAAGTTCAATGGGTTATGATCAGTTTATATAATTGTCTCAGATACATTACTGGTAACATAAACATTGAAATGTTATACGCCAACACCAAGCTCAAAGTCTCCTTCTCAATTGTTGAATATTTCTGCTGATGAATGTTTAATTCCTTGGAAAAATACACAATTGGTCTTTCTATTTTCTCACCGTCTTCCTATAAGAGCACAGCACTGACACCCACATCACTCGCATTAACAGCCACCTTGGATGGCTTTTTGTAATTAGGTGTGGCTAACACTGGGGCAGTGGTAAACACAGCCTTCAGGCTGCCAAATGCCTTCTGACAGTCCACTGTCCACTGAAACATCTTGCCTTTCTTTAGCAATTCAGTGAGTGGAGCAATGACGCTGCTAAAATTTAGCACAATATTTTCGATAACATCCAATCAATCCCAGAAATTGTAGTACTGTTCTTTTTGCCGATGGTATGGAAAGTCCACAAGTACCTTTGTTTTTGCATTCCGTGGGGCCATTTGTCCATGTCCAATAACATAGCCCAGGAAGGTGACTTGGGCTTTGACAAATTCACTTTTAGCCAGGTTTATCACCAAGCCTGTCTCTCAAAGTCGATCAGACAATTCAGATAAATGTTGCAAATGTTCCTTACATGTGTGACTAAAATCACCAGATAATCTATATATACGACACAATTGGGTAATCTGGAAATGATCTTATTGGTTAGTCTCTGAAATATGACTGGCGCATTTTTCACATCAAACAGCATGACTTTAAACTGATACAGTCCATTTAGTGTTAATAAAGCTGAAATGGTCTTCACTCTTTCAGACAAAGGTACCTGCCAGTACACTCTGAGCAAGTCCAACTGAGAAATATAAGTTGCTTGTCCCATCTTTTCAACACAGTCTTTCAAACGCTGAATCAGATACGCAGTAATCTTTGTAACTGCATTGACTTTGCGATAATCCACACATAACTGTTGGGTGCCATCTGGTTTTGGCACCATTACTATGGGTGATCCAGTCACTTTAACTCATGTTGATTATGTCGTCTCAGAGCATGCGTTCAATCTTCTGTGTCAACTTTAGACACTTATGCCTATAAGGATGTTGTTTAATCGGAACAGCATCTCCTGTATCTACATCATGCATTATAAGGTTAGTACTTCCCAGATTATTTCCATTTATCTCCCCATGTGATAGTAGTAACTCTTGCAGGTCATTGTGATTTTCCTCTGGAAGGTAACTCAACAATTTATTCAAATTTTTGACAACTTCCTCATTGTCCAATTTAATTCGAGGAATGTCCACTTCAGAATCCTTAGTTCTTCGCTCTGTTTTGTAACCAATAACACAGTCTCCTTTGGCTCTCCTTTCCTGTCAAAATACCTTTTGAGCATATCCAAATGACACACTCTGTGAAATTTCTTTCTGTCTGAAATCCTTATCAAATAGTTCACCTCACTCAATTTCCTTTTGACTTGATAAGGTCCACTAAACCTTGCTTTTAAAGGTTCACTAGTATCACTAGTTACGTAGTATCACAAGTATCCATTCACACAGATGAAGAGGGACACCAGTTCAACTGGGACAATACATCAATCCTGGGACTCAAACCAGAACTCCATTAACAAACATGTCGATTTGGACCTCATTCGTCGATCTTGGAAGGAGGACATCTGGGATTTTCCAAGGTGGAATTGGTCATCCTGGGAACAGGTCATCCTTTGAAAATCCCAGATGGCTGCCTTCTTCCAAGATCACAATTTCCCTTCTCACGTGGTCGACGATGCCCTCCAGCGCATCTCCTCCACTTCCCGCACCACCGCCCTTGAACCCTTGAACCCCACCCTCCCAATGTAACAGAAATCCCTGGTCCTCACCTCCTCCCCCACCAACCTCCGCATACATCACATCATCCTCCACCACTTCCGCCACCTACAAACGGACCCAACCACCAGAGATATATTTCCCTCCACACCCCTACCAGCATTCCAGAGAGACAATTTCCTCCGCAACTCCCTTGTCAGGTCCACGCCCCCCCTCCAGCCCACACCTCACTCCCGGCACCTTCCCCAGTCACCACAGGAAGTGCGAAACCTGTGCCACCACCACTCCCCTCACCTCCGTCCAAGGTCCCAAAGGATCCTCCCACATCTGTCAGAAATTTACCTGTACCACTACCAATGTCATCTACTGCATCCATTGCACCCGGTGTGGTCTCCTCTACATTGGGTAGACAGGACGCCTACTTGTAGATCGTTTCAGAGAACATCTCTGGGACATCCGTACCACCAACACCACCGTCCCGTGGCTGAACACTTCAACTCCCCCTCCCACTCCGTCAAGGACATGCAGGTCCTGGGCCTCCTCCACCGCCAAACTGTTACCACCCGATGCCTGGAGGAAGAACGCCTCATAATCCGTGTGCGACCCTGCAAGCACAGGGGATAAATGTGGATTTTGACAGTTTCCTCATTTCCCCTCCTCCCATATTATCCCAGTCCCAAGCCTCCAACTTGACACCACCCTCCTGACCTGTCCATCACCTTTCCCATCTATCCACTCCACCCCCCCGCCCCGACCTATTGCTTTCTCCCTCACCTTCATCTACCTATCGCATTCCCAGCTACCTTCCCCCCAGCCCCAACCCCTCCCCCCCAGTCCACAAGCCTCATTCCTGATGAAGGGTTTATGCCTGATGCATTGATTCTCCTGCTCCTCAGATGCTGCCTGACCTGCTGTGCTTTTCCAACACCACATTCTCGACTATGACCAATAAAGGGAAGCATACCAAACGCCTTCTTCCCTATACTATCTACCTGCGACTCCACTTTCAAGAAACAATGAATTTGCACTTCACGGTCTCGTTGTTCAGCAACACTCCCCAGACCTTACCATTAAGTGTATAAGTCCTGCCCTGATTTGCCTTTCCAAAATGCTGCACATCACATTTAACTAAATTAAACTCCATCTGCCATTCCTCAGCCCATTGACCCATCTGATCAAGATCCCATTGTACTCTGAGGTAACCTTCTTGGTGTCCACTGCACATCCAATTTTGCTGTCATCTGCAAAGTTACTAACAATACCTCCTATGTTCACATTCAAATAATTTATATAAATGACAAAAATCAGTGGACTCAGCACCGATCCTGCTGGTCACAGGACTCTAGTCTGAAAAGCAACGTTCCACCACCACCCTCTGTCTTCTACCTTTGAGCTAGTTCTCTAAGTAGCCAGTTCTCCCTGTATTACCTGTGACCTAACCTTGCTAACCAGTCTATTATTATTTCAGTAAGTTTGAAAACTTGATTTATCAAATATAATTAAAGAGGTTATATAAGTGAACCTTTGGATATCATGAATAAAGAAATGAATTTTGCAAACTTTATATTATTACTATTGTTAAAGGAGAAGTAGCGCAATAAATGTTCATTTGCTTGAGCAATTGTCATTAAATTTTTTTTCTCTCTGGTGGGAGTAACACTAGCTCATGTTGCAAGCCACTTCCAAGAAACTGAAAACCCACAAAAATTTCAAAAACCTTTTTCATTTTAAGTCATGATAGGATTCCTTACATTGTGAAGGATACAGTTCCTAAATACTTTTAAATAGATTGAGACAGCGATCATAAATGTCAATAGGTCTAGGTTAGCTGTGGGAAAGAATAGGGAGCAAACCAGAGTAAAATTAATTAATTTATGCATAAAGACTGCCCCCTGTTGTTAGATTGTACTACATGCGCCGTTATAGATGTTACAGCCACTGCATTCAAATCAAACTTTTGTAAAGTGGCACCAAAGAAAAAGAAGTAAAAAGTCCCTAGGTACTCACAAATTCTAGTCATAAATTGTATCTGAAATGTATCCTTTTCCTCCATGAGATACCATGATTTTTTTTCACTTCTTTCATTTTAACATAGTCTAGGGGTTCAGAACTAAGTGAAGGGTGCCTTTTTTATTGTGAGTTGGTAACAGGGGCAGAAATGGTTATTGGACGTTCCATGGTTGAGATGTTTCAAAAGGAATGGGGATGGGAGGTAAAAGAGTGGTATTGCTAATCAGGGATGGTATCACAGCTGCAGAAAGGGAGGTCATCGAGGAGGGTTTCTCAACAAAGTCAGTATGGGTGGAAGTCAGAAACAGGAAAGGAGCAGTCACTTTATTGGGATTTTTCTACAGGACCCCCAATAGTAACGGAGACACGGAGGTGCAGATTGGGAAGCAGATTTTGGAAAGGTGCAGAAGAAAAGGATTGTTTTCACGGGTGACTTTAACTTCCCTAAAATTGATTAGAACCTCCTTAGTTCAAATAGTTTGGACGAAGCAGTTTTTTGTCAGGTGTGTCCAGGAAGGGCTCCTGACTCAATATGTAGATGGGCCGACTAGAGGGGATGCCATATTGGATTTGGTGCTTGGCAACAAACCATGCCAGATCTCTCAGTGGGAGAGCATTTCAGTCATAGTGATTACAACTCCCTGACCTTTACTAAACTCATGGAGATGGATAGGAGCAGATGGTATGGGAAAGTGTTTAATTGGAAGAGGGGAATTACAATGCTATTAGGCAGGAACCCGAATACCTAAATTGGGAACAGATGTTCTCAGGGAAATGCACGACAGAAACGTGGAGGTTGTTTAGGAAACACTTGCTGATAGTGCTGGACAGGTTTGCCCCACTGGGTAAGGAAGGGATGGTAGGTTGGAAGAACCTTGGGTGACATGGAATGTGGAACATCTTGTCAAGAGGAAGAGAGAAGCTTACTTAAGGTTGAGGAAGCAGGTATCAGACATGGCTTTAGAGGGTTAACAGGTAGCCAGGAAAGAACTGAAGAATGGACTTAGGAGAGCTAGAAGGGGGCATGAGAAAGCTTTAGCGGGTAGGATTAAGGAAAACCCTAAGGCATTCTACACTTATGAGAGGAACAAGAGGATGGCCAGAGCGAGAGGAGTGCTGATCAGGGATAGCAGAGGAAACTTGCACCTGGAGTCGGAGGAAGTAGGGGAGGTCCTTAATGAATACTTTGCTTCAGTATTTACTACTGAGAGGAACCTTGACGTTTCTGAGGACAGCATAAAACAGACTGATATACTAGAACAGGTTGATATTAGGAAGGAGGATTTGCTGAAAATTTGAAAAACATAAAGATAGGTAAAACCCCTGGGCCAGACAGGATATACCCTAGGTTACTACAGGAAGCGAGGGAAGAGTTGCTGCGCCTTTGACGATCATCTTTGTGTCCTCACTGTCCACTGGAGTAGTGCCAGATGATTGGAGGGTGGCAAATGTTATTCCCTTGTTCAAGAAAGGGAATAGGGATAATTTTGGGAATTATAGACCAGTCAGTCTTATGTCACTGGTGGGGAAAATATTGGAGAGGATTCTGAGAGACAGGATTTATGATTATTTCAAAAACCATAGTTTGTTTAGAGATGGTCAACATGCTTTGTGAGGGACAGGTCATGCCTCACAAACCTTATTGAATTCCTTGAGGATGTGACAAAACATATTGATGAAGGTAGAGCAGTGGATGTGGTGTACATGGATTTTAGCAAGGCATTTGATAAGGTTCCCCATGGCAGGCTCATTCAGAAAGTAAGGATGCACGGGATACAGAGAAATCTGGCTGTCTGGATACAGAATTGGCAGGCTCATAGAAGACAGAAGGTGGTGTTAGATGGAAAGTATTCAGCCTAGAGCTCGGTGACCAATAGTGTTCCGCAGGGATCGGTTCTAGGACCTCTGTTCTTTGTGATCTTTGTAAATGACACGGATGAGGAAGTAGAAGGGTGGGTTATTAAGTTTGCCGATGACACAAAGGTCGGTGGAGTTGTGGATAGTGTCGAGGGCTGTTGTAGGTTACAGTGAGACATTGACAGGATGCAGAACTGAGCTGATAAATGGCAGATGGAGTTAACCTCGAAAAGTGTGAAATGATTCACTTTGGAAGGTTAAATTTGAATGCAGATTACAGGGTTAAAAGCAGGATTCATGGCAATGTGGAAAAACAGAGGGACCTTGGGATCCATGTCCATAGATCCCTCAAAGTTGCTACCCAAGTTGATAAGAGCCACGAGGTCATGCTGCAGCTTTATAGAGCCCTGGGTTAGTCATAACTTGGAATATTGTGTTCAGTT
This sequence comes from Chiloscyllium punctatum, assembly GCF_047496795.1. Classification (NCBI taxonomy): domain Eukaryota; kingdom Metazoa; phylum Chordata; class Chondrichthyes; order Orectolobiformes; family Hemiscylliidae; genus Chiloscyllium; species Chiloscyllium punctatum. Next base: position 6,731,601 of record NC_092775.1, read on the forward strand.
CTGGTTGCCTCATTCTAGGAAGGATGTGGAAGCTGGAAGTAAATTTGCTTGCTAAGCTGGAAGGATCATTTTCAGACATTTCGTCACCATACTAGGTAATATCATCAGTGAGCCTCCAGATGAATACATCCCGAACCTGAACCTGAGCTACAAATCTTCTCAAAAGATATGGAAGCTTTAGAGAGGGTGCATAGGAGAGTTACCAGGATGCTGTCTGGACTGGAGGGCATGTCTTATGAAGAAAGGTTGAGGGAGCTTGGGCTTTTCTCATTGGAGTGAAGAAGGCTGAGAGGTGACTTGACAGAGGTATACAAGATGTTGAGAGGCATAGATAGAATGTATAGAGGAGACATTTTTCCCATGAAGGAAATGTCGATCATGAAGGGGCATAATTTTAAGGTAATTGGAGGAAGATTTAGGGGAGATGTCAGAGGTAGGTTCTTTACACAGAGAGTGGTGGGTATGTAGAATGCACTGCTAGCAGTGAGAGTAGAGTCAGATACATTAGGGAGATTTAAGCCACTCTTGGATAGGTACATGAAAGATAGTACAATGAAGAGTATGCAGGTTAGCCTGATCTTAGAGTAGACTAGATGATCAGCACAACATTGCTGTAATGTTCTATGTTCTATAAAAGGATGCGATAATAATGAGTTCAAATTTTACCATCCAAGTTCAAGAATTTGAATATAGTTTTATAGTCTGGTGTCAGTAAAAGTAACCGGAAACTAAAAGTAATGTCAGCAAAGACCTTATTTAGGAATAGAAGGAAGATTTCAAGCAGCATATTTAAGGAGGAATGGCAAGTAGAGAAGCATGATAAAAACAATGACTGCAGATGCTGAAAACCAAATACTGGATTAGTGGTGCTGGAAGAGCACAGCAGTTCAGGCAGTATCCAATGAGCAGCGAAATCGACGTTTCGGGCCTTTATTCCTGATGAAGGGCTTTTGCCCGAAACGTCGATTTCGCTGCTCGTTGGATGCTGCCTGAACTGCTGTGCTCTTCCAGCACCACTAATCAAGTAGAGAAGCATACAGACTCAAGAAGGAAATGTTAGAACTTAAGAATCCTGACATACCTACTTAAGGTCCAACCTTCAACAGTTTAGCAGTGAAAATTGGGGATGCCCAGAATACAAGAATTGGAGAAGCTGTGTGAAGTTGGAGGTTTGTAGGTCTGAAATCAGTCTTTGTTTGTCCTTCAAGGCAAAGATGACTCCATTCATCAGCTGAGATGTTTGGTAGGGTTCCAATGGATACATGGGTGATTGCTTAGGTCAACTTGTGCCTGGATGTTTCTGCTGCTAACAGGAGAGGGTACCTTGATTTTGAATGAGATGTTGGCTCAGGACTTCCTCACCTTGCATTTTCTCTCTGCCTCTAACATGTACTCACTTTTAAGGAAGGCTGCTCAGTTTTCAATTTGGTTGCACCAGGTACAGCAATCCTGAGGAGAAGCATTGTCTCAGTATTTACGTTGTCAAGCTCATTAAGAATCATGTTTAAATTAAGTCACCTCTTTTCTTCTAAATTGTAGTGAGTGGAGTCCGAATTAAGTTGCATCTTTCCTTCAATAACGGGCCTAAATTACTCAGTTAGACGCCAATGCATAGATGTGGTGAAACATCTGACTTGGATGGGCAAAGTAGAAAACTGTTTATAATTATCAATGGAGATACCTCTGCATTACACTCTTGTACACGTCTGAATTGCTTTGAAAACATTTGTCTCAAATGATCCTAACCATTGCAAGTTCCGATATAACCACCATGCGTAAAAAATGTATCGCCTTAATTCTCTATAGGATTGATTTGTGACTATTTAATGCTTATGGACCTTTATGACTTTCCCACAGTCGAAGCAGTCTTTACACATCTACCCCGTCCAACACATTAATACTTTCAAAATTTAGCATTTTACTTAAAAGGCCCACCTTTCATGATAAATAAGATAACTCTCAGTTCTGATACCAACCTTGTAAAAAAGTTGTATTCTTACTAATTCTTCCATTGTTTCTGTCTGAGAAATTGGGGGCCACTTCAACTTTGCTTTTGACTGGAGCACAAAGGCCAAATTCCACAAGATAACGAAACCAACATTAAATAAACAAAGATTAAAATTACTTTGAAACTATAATTTTGCATTTTTGATAATCTGAGAGTGTCCAAAGTCCATGATATTTTTAATTGTGGTGATTTGTTTTCTCTTGTCTCTCTCTCTCTCCCTCTCTGTCTATTTGGCGGGTGAGGCCGTTGGTTGCTATGGTGACCGCCCTGTGAACCACGGCGCGCGCTCGCCAGGCTCGTCCCCGCTTCCCCGCGCGCTCCCGCCAGGCTCGTCCCCGGCTCCTGCAGCATGGCGGGTCTGGAGCTGCTGTATCACTCGGTGGCTCAGGATGTGTCTTCTCCTCAGGACGCCTTAGTCTGCTTCGTGCACTGGGAGCTGGTCAGGGCGGGATTCAAGTGCCTGGGGACCGGGGACCAGGTGAGCGAGAGGCCCGCGGCCCGATGGAGGAGTAGCCGCAGGAGCAGGCCTCGGCCTCCGGCAGCCGCTCAGTGCCGCGGAGATGGCAGGCGGAGGGAAAGAGAAAGTGAAAGTGCTTCCAACTGGACTGAAGCAGGCCCGGCGTCAGCACTGAGACCCGACTGGAATCAGCCCCATAACACCCCCTCACCCCCTAACACCCCCTGTCCCCCTAACACCCCCTCCCCAATACCCCCTCACCCCCTAACACCCCCTCCCCAATACCCCCTCACCCCCTAACACCGCCTCCCCAATACCCCCAAACACCCCCTCCCCAATACCCCCTCACCCCCTAACACCCCCTCCCCAATACCCCCTAACACCCCCTGACCCCCTAACACCCCCTGTCCCCCTAACACCCCCTCCCCAATACCCCCTAACACCCCCTGTCCCCCTAACACCCCCTCCCCAATACCCCCTAACACCCCCTCCCCAATACCCCCTAACACCCCCTGTCCCCATAACACCCCCTCCCCAATACCCCCCAACACCCCCTCTCCCCAACACCCCCTCTCCCCAACACCCCCTCTCCCCAACACCCCCTCTCCCCAACACCCCCTGTCCCCATAACACCCCCTCCCCAATACCCCCTAACACCCCCAGTCCCCATAACACCCCCTCCCCAACACCCCCTCACCCCCTAACCCCCCCTGTCCCCATAACACCCCCTCCCCATTACCCCCTGTCCCCATAACATCCCCTCCCCAATAACACCCCCTGTCTCCATAACACCGCCTCCCCATAACACCCCCTCCCCATAACACCCCCTCCCCATAACACCCCCTCCCCATAACACCCCCTCCCCATAACACCCCCTCCCCATAACACCCCCTCCCCCATACCCCCTCCCCCATACCCCCTCCCCCATACCCCCTCCCCCATACCCCCTCCCCATAACACCCCCTCCCCATAACACCCCCTCCCCATAACACCCCCTCCCCAATACCCCCTCTCCCCATAACACCCCCTCTCCCCATAACACCCCCTCTCCCCATTTACCCCCTCCCCATAACACCCCTCTCCCAAATATCCCCTCCCCATAACACTCCCTCTCCCCAACGCCCCCTCCCATAACACCCCGTCTCCCCAGCACCCCCTCCTCCATAACACGCCCCCTCCTCCATAACACGCCCCCTCCTCCATAACACGCCCCCTCCTCCATAACACGCCCCCTCCTCCATAACACGCCCCCTCCTCCATAACACGCCCCCTCCTCCATAACACGCCCCCTCCTCCATAACACGCCCCCTCCTCCATAACACGCCCCCTCCTCCATAACACGCCCCCTCCTCCATAACGCGCCCCCTCCTCCATAACGTGCCCCCTCTCTCCATATCGCCCCCTCTCTCCATATCGCCCCCTCTCTCCATATCGCCCCCTCTCTCCATATCGCCCCCTCTCCCCATAACGTCCCCTTTCCCCAATACCTCCTCCCCATAACACACCCCCTCTCCCCAACACCCCCTCTCCCCAACACCCCCTCTCCACATAACGCCCCCTCTCCACATAACGCCCCCTCTCCACATAACGCCCCCTCTCCACATAACACTCCCTCTCCCCAATACCCCCTCCCCAATACCCCCTCTCCCCAATACCCCCTCCCCAGAACTCCCTGTCTCCCCATAACACCCCTTCCCCATAACTCTCTCTCTCCCCATAACACCCCTTCCCCATAACTCCCTCTCTCCCCATAACACCCCCCCATAACATCCCCCTCCCCATAACACGCCCTCTCCCCATAACACCCCCTCTCCCCAATACCCCCTCCCCATAACACCCCCTCTCCCTAATACCCCCTCCCCATAACACCCCCTCTCCCCATAGCACCCCCTCTCCCCAATACCCCTTCCCCATAACACCCCTTCCCCATAGCACCCCACCCTCATCCCAGCACCCCCTCTCCATAACACCCCCTCTCCCCAATACCCCCTCTCCCCATAACGCCCCCTCCCCATAATACACGCCCTCCTCATAACGCCACCTCTCTGCAATACCCCCTCCCCATAACACCCCAACCTCAACCCAGCACCCCCTCCCCATAGCAACCCATCCCAGCACACCCTCCCTCTAGCACTCCATCACCCCATCCAAGCACCATCTTGCCATAGCAGCCCATCTCAGCACCCTGTCCTGATGACACCTACTCGCCATAACACCCCATCCCAGCACCCACTCCCCATAATCCCCCATCCCAGCACCGCCTCCCCATAACGCCCCCTCTCCCCAATACCCCCTCCCCATAACACCACCTCTCCATAACCCCCCCTCTCCATAACGCCCCTCTCCCTAACGCCCCCTCCCCATATCAACCCCTCTGCATAACATCCCACCCTCATCCCAGCACCCCCTCCCCATATCACCCCATCCCCCCAGCACCTCCTCCCCATAACACCCCATCACCCCTTCTGCAAAACACCCCAACCCTCATCCCAGCACACCCTCCCTCTAGCACTCCATCACCCCATCCAAGCACCATCTTGTCATAGCAGCCCATCTCAGCACCCTGTCCTGATAACATCTACTTGCCATAACACCCCATCCCCCAATCCCAGCACCCCCTCGCCATAACACACCATTCCCCCATCCCAGCACCCACTCCCCATAATCCCCCATCCCAGCACCACCTTCCCATAACACCCAACCGCCCCATCCCAACACCCCCTCCAGTACTGCACCCTTCCACCTTCACACACCAACCTCTGCACCCCTCCATCCACACCCTGTCCCCCTCTACCCAGACCCTCTCCCCCTCCACCCACACCCTGTCCTTCACACACCAACCCCTCCACCCACACTGTATCCTTCACACACCAAGCCCTGCACCCCACCACCCCCACCCAGACCCTGTCTGGGTGCAGGGGTTGGTGTGTGAAAAAAACACTCACCCTCAACACCTCCCCAGACTGAACCCCACACTAATTTCCTCGCCCTGTCCACCCCACACCTTCCAGACCAGACCAGCTCGCCCCCCATTCCACACCTCAAACCCCACCTTCTCCCCCAACCTGCCGCTACCTTCTCCCAAACCCCTTCCCCCACAAACCCCCCCTCCTCCCCCAACCCCCCCCTCCTCCTCCCCCAACCCCCCCTCCTCCTCCTCCCCCAACTCCCCTCCTCCTCCCCCAAACCTCCTCCTTCTCCCCACAAACCTCCCTCTCTCCCCCAACCACTACTCCTTCTCCTCCAACCCCCCCTTTCTTCCCCCACCTTCGCCTCCCCTCATTCCCCACCTTCGGCTCTCCCCTCATTCCCCACCTTCGGCTCTCCCCTCATTCCCCACCTTCGCCTCTCCCCTCATTCCCCACCTTCGCCTCTCCCCTCATTCCCCACCTTCGCCTCCCCCCTCATTCCCCACCTTCGCCTCCCCCCTCATTCCCCACCTTCGCCTCCCCCCTCATTCCCCACCTTCGCCTCCCCCCTCATTCCCCACCTTCGCCTCCCCCCTCATTCCCCACCTTCGCCTCCCCCCTCATCCCCCACCATCGCCTCCCCCCTCATCCCCCACCATCGCCTCCCCCCTCATCCCCCACCATCGCCTCCCCCCTCATCCCCCACCATCGCCTCCCCCCTCATCCCCCACCATCGCCTCCCCCCTCATCCCCCACCATCGCCTCCCCCCTCATCCCCCACCATCGCCTCATCCCCCACCATCGCCTCCCCCCTCATCCCCCACCATCGCCTCCCCCCTCATCCCCCACCATCGCCTCCCCCCTCATCCCCCACCTTCGCCTCCCCCCTCATCCCCCACCTTCGCCTCCCCTCACCCCTATCTTCTCATCCCCCGTCACCCCCGCCTTCTCGTCCCCCCCATCCCCCACCTTCTCGTCCCCCCCATCCCCCACCTTCTCGTCCCCCCCATCCCCCTCCTTCTCGTCCCCCCCATCCCCCTCCTTCTCGTCCCCCCATCCCCCCTCATCCCCTGCCTTCTCGTCCCCCGCCTTCTCGTCCCCCCCTGCCTTCTCGTCCCCCCTCGCCCCCCCCCCACCTTCTTGTCCCCCCTCTCCCCCCCCACCTTCTCGCCGCCCCCACCTTCTCGCCCCCCCACCTTCTCATCCCCCTTCATCCCCCCACCTTCTCGTCCCCCTTCATCGCCCCAACTTCTCGTCCCCCTTCATCCCGCTCCTTCTCGTCCCTCCTCACGCCACCACCTTCTCCTCCCCCCCACCCCCACCTTCTCCTCCCCCCCCCCAGCCCCACCTTCTCCTCCCCCCACCCCCACCTCCCCCCTCCGCCACCCCCACCTCCCCCCCTCCTCCTCCCCCCTCACCCTCTCCTCCCCCTCACACCCACCTTCTCCTCCCCCTCACCCCCACACCGACCTTCTCCTTTCCCCTCACCCCCACCCTCTCCTCCTCCCCACCCCTTCCCTCTCCTCCCTCCCCCTCCTCCCCCCCCTCCTCCCCCCCCCACCTCCCCCCCCTCCCCCCCTCCTCCCCCCCCCCACCTCCCCCCCACTCCTCCCCCCACCTCACCCCCACCCCTTCCCTCACCTCCTCCCCACGCCCCGCACCCTTTCCCTCTCTTCCACCCCCACCCCCCCAACCTTTCCCCCTCACCCCCCCCACCCTTTCCCTCTCTTCCCCCTCACCCCCCCCACCCTTTCCCTCTCCTCCCCTCCTTTCCCTCTTCTCCCCTCCCCACCCCCCACCCTTTCCCTCTCCTCCCCCCACCCCCCCACCCTTTCCCTCTCCTCCCCCCACCCTTTCCCTCTCCTCCCCCCACCCCTTCCCTCTCCTCCCCCCCCACCCCTTCCCTCTCCTCCCCCCCCACCCCTTCCCTCTCCTCCCCCCCCACCCCCCCACCCCCCCACCCCTTCCCTCTCCTCCCCCCCCACCCCCCCACCCCTTCCCTCTCCTCCCCCCCCACCCCCCCACCCCTTCCCTCTCCTCCCCCCCCACCCCCCCACCCCTTCCCTCTCCTCCCCCCCACCCCCCCACCCCTTCCCTCTCCTCCCCCCCACCCCCCCACCCCTTCCCTCTCCTCCCCCCCACCCCCCCACCCCTTCCCTCTCCTCCCCCCCACCCCCCCACCCCTTCCCTCTCCTCCCCCCCACCCCTCCACCCCACCCCCTCACCCCTTCCCTCTCCTCCCCCCCCCCAACCCCCCACTCCTTCCCTCTCCTCCCCCCCCCAACCCCCCACTCCTTCCCTCTCCTCCCCCACCGCCCACCCACTCCTTCCCTCTCCTCCCCCCCGCCCCCCCACCCCTTCCCTCTCCTCCCCACCCCCCACCCCTTCCCTCTCCTCCCCCCCCCCACCCCCCACCCCCCACCCCTTCCCTCTCCTCCCCCCCCGCCCCCCCACTCCTTCCCTCTCCTCCCCCGCGCCCCCCCACCCCTTCCCGCTCCTCCCCTCCCACCCCCACACCCCTCCCCTCTCCTCCCCCCCACCCCCCCACCCCTTCCCTCTCCTCCCCCCCACCCCCCCACCCCTTCCCTCTCCTCCCCCCCGCCCCCCCACTCCTTCCTCTCCTCCCCCCGCGCCCCCCCCACCCCTTCCCGCTCCTCCCCTCCCACCCCCACACCCCTCCCTCTCCTCCCCCCCACCCCCCCACCCCTTCCCTCTCCTCCCCCCCACCCCCCCCACCCCCTTCCCTCTCCTCCCACCCCTCCACCCCCCCACCCCTCCCCTCTCCTCCCACCGCTCCACCCCTCCCCTCTCCTCCCACCCCTCCCCTCTCCTCCCACCCCTCCCTCTCCTCCCCCCCCACCCCTCTCCTCCCCCCCACCTCTCTCCTCCCACACCACCCCTCTCCTCCCCCCCCACCCCTCTACTCCACCCCCACCCCTCTCCTCCACCCCTTCCCTCTACACACCCCCCACCCCTTCCCTCTCCTCACCCCCCCCACCCCCCCTACCCTTCCCTCTCTTCCCCCTCACCCCCCCCCACCCTTTCCCTCTCTTCCCCCTCACCCCCCCCACCCTTCCCTCTCCTCCCCTCCTTTCCCTCTCCTCCCCTCCCCACCCCCCCACCCTCTCCCTCTCCTCCCCCCCACCCCCCCCACCCCTTCCCTCTCCTCCCCCCACCCACCCCTTCCCTCTCCTCCCCCCACCCACCCCTTCCCTCTCCTCCCCCCACCCACCCCTTCCCTCTCCTCCCCCCACCCACCCCTTCCCTCTCCTCCCCCCACCCACCCCTTCCCTCTCCTCCCCCCACCCACCCCTTCCCTCTCCTCCCCCCACCCACCCCTTCCCTCTCCTCCCCCCACCCACCCCTTCCCTCTCCTCCCCCCCCACCGCTTCCCTCTCCTCCCCCCCCCCACCCCCCCACCCCTTCCCTCTCCTCCCCCCCCCCCCACCCCCCCACCCCTTCCCTCCTCCCCCCCCAACCCCCCACCCCTTCCCTCTCCTCCCCCCCCAACGCCCCACCCCTTCCCTCTCCTCCCACCCCTTCCCTCTCCTCCCCCCCACCCCCCTCTCCTCCCCACCCACCCCCCCCCTCTCCTCCCCACCCACCCCCCCCTCTCCTCCCCACCCACCCCCCCCCTCTCCTCCCCACCCACCCCCCCCCTCTCCTCCCCACCCACCCCCCCCGTCCTCCCCACCCACCCCCCCCCCGTCCTCCCCACCCACCCCCCCCCCCGTCCTCCCCCACCCACCCCCCCTCTCCTCCCCACCCACCCCCCCCCTCTCCTCCCCACCCACCCCCCTCTCCTCCCCCCCCACCCCCCCACTCCTTCCCTCTCCTCCCCCCCCTACCCCTTCCCTCTCCTCCCCCCCCACCCCCCTACCCCTTCCCTCTCCTCCCCCCCCACCCCCCTACCCCTTCCCTCTCCTCCCCCCCCCAACCCCCCACCCCTTCCCTCTCCTCCCCACCCACCCCCCCACCCCTTCCCTCTCCTCCCCCCCCCCACCCTCCCCCCTTCCTCCCCCCCCCCTCCCCCCCTTCCCTCCCCCCCCCTTCCCTCCCCTCCCCCCCCTTCCCTCCCCTCACCCCTTCCCCCCCCTTCCCTCCCCTCCCCCCCTTCCCCCCCTTCCCCTCCCCTCCCCCCCTTCCCTTCCCTCCCCCCCTTCCCTCTCCTCCCCCGCCCACCCCTTCCCTCTCCCCCCCCCCAACCCTTCCCTCTCCTCCCCCCCCCCCTCCACCCCCCCCACCCTCCCACCCTTCCCCCTCCTCCCCTCCTCCCCCCATTCCCCCTCCTCCCCCCCACACTCCCACCCCTTCCCCCTCCTCCCCCCCACACTCCCACCCCTTCCCCCTCCTCCCCCCCCCAACCTCCCACCCCCTTCCCCTTCCCCCTCCCACCCCTTCCCCTTCCCCCTCCCACCCCTCCCCTTCCCCCTCCCACCCCTTCCCCTCCCCCCCCACCCCCTCCCCCTCCCACCCTCCCACCCCTTCCCCCTCCCACCCTCCCACCCCTTCCCCCTCCCACCCCTTCCCTCTCCTCCCCCCCCCAACCCTTCCCTCTCCTCCCCCCCCCCTCCACCCCCCCCCACCCTCCCACCCTTCCCCCTCCTCCCCTCCTCCCCCCATTCCCCCTCCTCCCCCCCCACACTCCCACCCCTTCCCCCTCCTCCCCCCCCACACTCCCCCCCTCCCCCTCCTCCCCCCCCAACCTCCACCCCTCCCTTCCCCTCCCACCCCTTCCCCTTCCCCCTCCCACCCCTCCCCCTCCCACCCCTTCCCCTTCCCCTCCCACCCCTTCCCCTCCCCTCCCACCCCTTCCCCCTCCCACCCTCCCACCCCTTCCCCCTCCCACCCTCCCACCCCTTCCCCCTCCCACCCTCCACCCCTTCCCCCTCCCACCCTCCCACCCCTTCCCCCTCCCACCCTCCCACCCCTTCCCCCTCCTCCCCCCCCTTCCCCCTCCTCCCCCTCCCCTCCCACCCTCCCACCCCTCCCCCTCCTCCCCCTCCCCTCCCACCCTCCCACCCCTTCCCCCTCCACCCCTCCCCTCCCTCCCACCCCTTCCCCCTCCTCCCCCTCCCTCCCACCCCTTCCCCCTCCTCCCCCTCCCTCCCACCCCTTCCCCCTCCGCCCCCTCCCTCCCACCCGTCCCCCTCCTCCCCCTCCCTCCCACCCGTTCCCCCTCCCTCCCACCCCTTCCCCCTCCCTCCCACCCCTTTCCCCTCCTCCCCTCCCACCCCTTCCCCCTCCTCCCCCTCCCACCCCTTCCCCCTCCTCCCCCTCCCACCCCTTCCCCCTCCTCCCCCTCCCACCACTCCCCTCCTCCCCCTCCCACCCCTTCCCCCTCCTCCCCCCTCCCACCCCTTCCCCCTCCTCCCCCTCCCACCCCTTCCCCCTCCTCCCCCTCCCACCCCTTCCCCCACCTCCCCCTCCCACCCCTTCCCCCTCCTCCCCCTCCCCACCCTCCCACCCCTCCCCCTCCCACCCCTTCCCCCTCCTCCCCCCCCACCCCTCCCACCCCTTCCCCTCCTCCCCCCCCACCCCCCCACCCCTTCCCTCTCCTCCCCCCCACCCCTTCCCTCTCCTCCCCCCCACCCCCCACCCCTTCCCTCTCCTCCCCCCCACCCCCCCACCCCTTCCTCTCCTCCCCCCCACCCCCCCACCCCTTCCCTCTCCTCCCCCCCCACCCCCCCTCTCCTCCCCACCCACCCCCCCCTCCTCCCCACCCACCCCCCCCTCTCCTCCCCACCCACCCCCCCCCTCTCCACCCCACCCACCCCCCCCCTCTCCTCCCACCCACCCCCCCCCTCTCCTCCCCACCCACCCCCCCCCTCTCCTCCCCACCCACCCCCCCCCCTCTCCCCCCCACCCCCCCCCCCTCTCCTCCCCACCCACCCCCCCCTCTCCTCCCCACCCACCCCCCCCTCCCCCCACCCACCCCCCCCTCTCCTCCCCACCCACCCCCCCCTCTCCTCCCCACCCACCCCCCCCTCTCCTCCCCACCCACCCCCCCCTCTCCTCCCCACCCACCCCCCCTCCTCCCCACCCACCCCCCCCTCCTCCCCACCCACCCCCCCCCTCCTCCCCACCCACCCCCCCCCCTCCTCCCCACCCACCCCCCCCCTCTCCTCCCCACCCACCCCCCACCTCCTCCCCCCACCCACCCCCCCCCCTCCCCCCACCCACACCCCTCCCTCCCCACCCACACCCCCCCCTCCTCCCCACCCACACCCCCCCTCCTCCCCACCCACACCCCCCCTCTCCTCCCCACCCACACCCCCCCTCTCCTCCCCACCCACACCCCCCCTCCCTCCCCACCCACCCCCCACCCCCCTCTCCTCCCCCCCACCCCCCCACCCCTTCCCTCTCCTCCCCCCCCACCCCCCCACCCCTTCCCTCTCCTCCCCCCCCCACCCCCCCACCCCTTCCCCCCTCCCACCCCCACACCCCCCCCCTTCCCTCCCCTCCCCCCCCTTCCCCCCCACCCCCCCTTCCCTCTCCCCCCCCTCCCTCCCCTCCCCCCCCCTTCCCTCCCCTCCCCCCCCCTTCCCTCCCCTCCCCCCCCTTCCCTCCCTCCCCCCCCTTCCCCCCCTCCCCCCCCTCCCTCCCTCCCCCCCCTTCCCTCCCTCCCCCCCCTTCCCTCCACCCCCCCCTTCCTCCCCTCCCCCCCCCTTCCCTCCCTCCCCCCCGTTCCCTCCCCCCCTTCCCTCCCTCCCACCCCACCACCCTCCATCCCTTCCCTCCCTCCCCCCCCACCCTCCCACCCCTTCCCTCTCCTCCCCCCTCCCACCCCTTCCCCTCCTCCTCCCCCCCCCACCCTCCCACCCCTTCCCTCTCCCTCCCCCCCCCCCACCCCCCCACCCTTCCCCACTCCTCCCCCCCCCCCACCCTCCCACCCCTTCCCTCTCCTCCCCCCCCACCCCCCTACCCCTCCCTCCCTCCCACCCACCCCCCCCCTTCCCCTCCTCCCCCCCCCCACCCCCTCCCTCTCCTCCCCCCCACCCCCCACCCCCTCCCTCCCTCCCCCCCCCCCACCCACCTCCCCCCCCCTCCCTCCCACCACCCCCCCCACCCCTTCCCTCTCCTCCCCCCCCCCCCCCCTCCCCCCACCCCTTCCCTCTCCCCCCCCCACCCCTTCCCCTCTCCTCCCCCCCCACCCCTTCCCTCTCCTCCCCCCCACCCCTCCCTCTCCTCCCCCCACCCCTTCCCTCTCCTCCCCCCCACCCCTTCCCTCTCCTCCCCCCCCACCCCTTCCCCTCCTCCCCCCCACCCCTTCCCTCTCCTCCCCCCCACCCCTTCCCTCTCCTCCCCCCCCACCCCTTCCCTCTCCTCCCCCCCCACCCCTTCCCTCTCCTCCCCCCCCACCCCTTCCCTCTCCTCCCCCCCACCCCTTCCCTCCTCCCCCCCACCCCTTCCCTCTCCTCCCCCCCCACCCCCTCCCTCTCCTCCCCCCCCCCACCCCCCCACCCCTCCCCTCCTCCCCCCCCACCCCCCCACCCCTCCCTCCCTCCCACCCCCCCCAACCCTTCCCTCTCCTCCCCCCCACCCCTTCCCTCTCCTCCCCCCCACCCCTTCCCTCTCCTCCCCCCCCCCACCCCCCACCCCTCCTCCCCCCCCACCCCCCACCCCCCCTCCCTCCTCCCCCCCCCACCCCCCACCCTTCCCTCTCCTCCCCCCCCCCACCCCCCCACCCTCCCTCCTCCCCCCCACCCCTCCCCCCACCCCCCCACCCCTCCCCCCCCCCCACCCCACCACCCCCTCCCACCCCCACCCCACCCCCCTCCCCACTCCCCCCCCCACCCCTTCCCACTCCTCCCCCCCCCCCCCCAACCCCCCTCCTCCCCCCCCCCCCCCCCACACCTCCCCCCACCCCTCCCCCTCCCCCACCCACCCCCCCCCCCACCCCCCCACCCCCCCCCCCACCTCCCCCCCCACCCCCCCACCCCCTCCCTCCCCACCCCCCCCCCCCCCCCCCATCCCTCCTCCCCCCCCCCCCCCCCCACCCCCCCTCCCTCCCCCTCCCCCCCCCCACCCCTTCCCACTCCCTCCCCCCCACCCCTTCCCTCCCACCCCCACCCCACCCCTCCCCTCCCTCCCCCACCCCACCCCCTCTCCACCCCCCACCCCCACCCCTCCACCCCCCCCCCACCCCCCCCTCCCCCCCCCCTCCCTCCCACCCCCCCCCCACCCCCCACCCCTCCCACCCCCCCCCCACCCCCCCACCCCCCTCCCACCCCCCCCCCACCCCCCCCACCCCCACCACCCCCCCCCCCTCCCCCCCACCTCCCACCCCCCCCCCACCCCCCCCCACACCTCCCACCCCTCCCCCCCCCACCCCCCCCCACCCTCCACCCCCCCCCTCCCACCCCTCCCCACCACCCTCCCACCCCTTCCCCACCCTCCCACCCCTTCCCCCCTCCTCCCACCCCCTCCCCCCCCACCCCCTCCCACCCCACCCACCTCCCCCCCCCACCCTCCCACCCCCCCCCTCCCACCCACCCCCCTCCACCCCCCCCCACCCTCCCACCCCCCCCCTCCCTCCCACCCCCTCCCCCTCCTCCCCCCCCACCCCCACCCTCCCCCCCACCCCCCCCCACCCCCACCACCCCCCTCCCCCCCCCCCCACCCCTCCCACCCCTCCCCCCCACACCCTCCCCCCCCACCCCCCACCCTCCCCCTCCCCCTCCCCACCCCTTCCCCCCTCCTCCCCCCCCTCCCACCCCTCCCCCACCCTCCCTCCCCTCCCCCTCCCACCCCCTCCCCCCCCTCCCCTCCACCCCTCCCCCCCCTTCCCTCCCTCCCCCCCCACCCTTCCCCCTCCCCTCCCCACCCTCCCCCCACCCCTCCCCACCCCTCCCACCCCTTCCCCTCCTCCCCCCACCCTCCCCACCCCTCCCTCCCTCCCTCTCCTCCCCCTCCCCACCCTCCCACCCCTTCCCTCTCCTCCCTCTCCTCACCCTCCCACCCCCTTCCCTCTCCTCACCCTCCCACCCCTTTCCTCTCCCCACCCCCCCTACCCCTTCCCTCTCCTCCCCCCCCCACCCCCCCACCCCTTCCCTCTCCTCCCACCCCACCCCCCCACCCCTTCCCTCTCCTCCCACCCCACCCCTTCCCTCTCCTCCCACCCCACCCCTTCCCTCTCCTCCCCCCCCACCCCTTCCCTCTCCTCCCTCTCCTCCCCCCCTACCCCCCCACCCTCCCACCCCTTCCCTCTCCTCCCCCCCCTACCCCTCCACCCCTTCCCTCTCCTCCCCCCCCACCCCCCCCACCCCTTCCCTCTCCTCCCCCCCCCCACCCCCCCACCCCTTCCCTCTCCTCCCCCCCCACCCCCGCACCCCTTCCCTCTCCTCCCCCCACACCCCTTCCCTCTCCTCCCCCCACACCCCTTCCCTCTCCTCCCCCCACACCCCTTCCCTCTCCTCCCCCCCACACCCCTTCCCTCTCCTCCCCCCACACCCCTTCCCTCTCCTCCCCCCACACCCCTTCCCTCTCCTCCCCCCCCACACCCCTTCCCTCTCCTCCCCCCACACCCCTTCCCTCTCCTCCCCCCCCACCCCCCCACCCCTTCCCTCTCCTCCCCCCCCACCCCCCCCACCCCTTCCCTCTCCTCCCCCCCCACCCCCCCACCCCTTCCCTCCTCCTCCCCCCCCCACCCCTTCCCTCTCTCCTCCCCCCCCCACCCCTTCCCTCTCCTCCCCCCCCCCCACCCCTTCCCTCTCCTCCCCCCCCACCCCTTCCCTCTCCTCCCCCCCCACCCCTTCCCTCTCCTCCCCCCCCACCCCTTCCCTCTCCTCCCCCCCCACCCCTTCCCTCTCCTCCCCCCCCACCCCTTCCCTCTCCTCCCCCCCCACCCCTTCCCTCTCCTCCCCCCCCACCCCTTCCCTCTCCTCCCCCCCCACCCCTTCCCTCTCCTCCCCCCCCACCCCTTCCCTCTCCTCCCCCCCCCCACCCCTTCCCCCTCCTCCCCCCCCACCCCTTCCCCCTCCCACCCACACACCCCCTCCCCCTCCCACCCTCACACCCCTCCCACCCTCACACCCCTTCCCCCTCCTCCCCCCCCCCACCCTCCCACTCCTTCCCCCCCCCACCCTCCCACTCCTTCCCCCCCCCCACCCTCCCACTCCTTCCCTCTCCTCCCCCGCGCACCCTCCCACCCCTTCCCTCACCTCCCCCGCCCACCCTCCCACCCCTTCCCTCACCTCCCCCGCCCACCCTCCCACCCCTTCCCTCACCTCCCCCGCCCACCCTCCCACCCCTTCCCTCACCTCCCCCGCCCACCCTCCCACCCCTTCCCTCACCTCCCCCGCCCACCCTCCCACCCCTTCCCTCACCTCCCCCCGCCCACCCTCCCTCCCACCCCTTCCGCCCACCCCTTCCCCCCACCCCTTCCGCCCACCCCTTCCCCCCACCCCTTCCCTCACCTCCCCCGCCCACCCTCCCTCCCACCCCTTCCCTCACCTCCCCCGCCCACCCTCCCTCCCACCCTTCCCTCACCTCCCCCGCCCACCCTCCCTCCCACCCTCCCTCCCACCCCTTCCCTCCCACCCACCCCTTCCCTCCCACCCCTTCCCTCACCTCCCCCGCCCACCCTCCCTCCCACCCCTTCCCTCACCTCCCCCGCCCACCCTCCCTCCACCCCTTCCCTCACCTCCCCCGCCCACCCTCCCACCCCTTCCCTCACCTCCCCCGCCCACCCTCCCACCCCTTCCCTCACCTCCCCGCCCACCCTCCCACCCTTCCCTCACCTCCCCCGCCACCCTCCCACCCCTTCCCTCACCTCCCCCGCCCACCCTCCCACCCCTTCCCTCTCCTCCCCCGCCCACCCTCCCACCCCTTCCCTCTCCTCCCCCGCCCACCCTCCCACCCCTTCCCTCTCCTCCCCCGCCCACCCTCCCACCCCTTCCCTCTCCTCCCCCGCCCACCCTCCCACCCCTTCCCTCTCCTCCCCCCCCCCCACCCTCCCCCCCCTTCCCTCTCCTCCCCCCTCCCCTCCTCCCCCCCTTCCCTCTCCTCCCCCCCCTTCCCTCTCCTCCCCCCCCTTCCTCTCCTCCCCCCCCTTCCCTCTCCTCCCCCCCCTCCCTCTCCTCCCCCCCACCCTCCACCCCTTCCCTCTCCTCCCCCCCCCCTTCCCTCTCCTCCCCCCCTCCACCCTCCTCTCCCCCCTTCCCTCTCCTCCCACCACCCTTCCCTCTCCTCCCACCCCTTCCCTCTCCTCCCACCCCTTCCCTCTCCTCCCACCCTTCCCTCTCCTCCCCCCTTCTCTCCTCCCCCCCTTCCCTCTCCTCCCCCCCCTTCCCTCTCCTCCCCCCCCTTCCCTCTCCTCCCCCCCCTTCCCTCTCCTCCCCCCCCTTCCCTCTCCTCCCCCCCCTTCCCTCTCCTCCCCCCCCACCCTCCCACCCCTTCCCTCTCCTCCCACCCCTTCCCTCTCCTCCCACCCCTTCCCTCTCCTCCCACCCCTTCCCTCTCCTCCCCCCCCACCCTCCCACCCCTACCCTCCCACCCCTTCCCTCTCCTCCCCCCCCCTCCCACCCCCTCCCCCCGCCACCCTCCCCCCTTCCCTCTCCTCCCCCGCCCACCCTCCCACCCCTTCCCTCTCCTCCCCCGCCCACCCTCCCACCCCTTCCCTCTCCTACCCCTGCCCACCCTCCCACCCCTTCCCTCTCCTACCCCTGCCCACCCTCCCACCCCCTTCCCTC